>NC_045030.1:50515143-50523404 GCF_008632895.1 Mastomys coucha | reverse complement strand
TGTTGGACCTAATTCTCCAATTACCAAATTAGAGAGATCATTGGATGACAATCAACAAATTTCCAATTGCTCACATAATTGGATTTCAATCGATTAGGATATGTTGGTAATATTAATTTTCAAATTAATATATTAAGAAAAAGTAATTGTCACTTCCTGTTGTTTTTATTGTAAGAGGTGGAATGAAGTTTGTGTGGATTTGTTGAAAGAGTACCTTCATGCTTCTTCTAGGGTGTAGTTTTGCTCCTTATGTTGATGTTTTCCATCTATTATCCTTTGTAGGGCTGGATTTGTGGAAAGATATTTTGTAAATTTTGTTTTGTCATGGAATATCTTGTTTTCTCCATCTATGGTAATTGAGAGTTTTGCTGGGTATAGTAGTCCTGGCTGGCATTGGTGTTCTTGTAGGGTCTGTATGACATCTGCTCAAGATCTTCTAGCTTTCATAGTCTCTGGTGAGAAGTCTGGTGTAATTCTGATAGGCCTGCCTTTATATGTTACTTGCCTTTTTTCCCTTACTGCTTTTAAAATTCTTTCTTTGTTTAGTGCATTTGGTGTTTTGATTATTATGTGACGGGAGGAATTTCTTTTCTGGTCCAGTCTCTTGTATGCCTATTATCCTTAGGTTTTGATCTTCTTAGTGCATCCTGGATTTCCTTGATGTTTTGGAGTAGGAGCTTTTTGCTTTTTGTATTTTCCTTGACTGTTGTGTCAATGTTTTCTAAGGTATCTTCTTCTCCTGAGATTCTTACAATCTGAATCCAAGAACTCATCCAAAAGATCTTCCATCAAGTTCAAGTAGGCTTCATTCCAGGGATGCAGGGATGGTACAATGCATGGAAATTTGCCAGCATAATCCACTGTATAAACAAACTCCAAAAAGAAAAAATAATCCTCATATGTTCATCTCATTAGATCCTGAGAAAGCATTTGACAAAATGGAACACCCCTGCATGATAAAAGTCTTGGAAAGATCAGGAATTCAAGGCCCATACCTAAATATAGTAAAAGCAGTATACCAGTAGCCAACATCAAAGTAAATGGAGAGAAATTTGATAGAATCCCACTAAAATCAGGGACGAGAGAAGGCTACCCACTCTCTCCCTATCTATTCAATATAATTCTCAAAGTCCTAGCCAGAGCAATTAGACAGCAAAAGGAAATCAAATGGATACAAATTGGAAAGAAAGAAGTCAAATTATCACTATTTGCAGGTGATAAGACAGTATACTTAAGTGACCCAAAAACATTCCATAAGAGAAATACTAAACCTGATAAACAACTTCAGAAAATTAGCTGGATATAAAATTAACTCAAACAAATCAGTGGCCTTTCTCTACACAACGGAGAAACAGGCTGAGAAAGAAAATAGGAAAACAACACCCGTCACAATAGTAAAAAATTATATAAAATACCTTGATGTGACTCTAACTAAGCAAGTGAAAGATCTGTATGACAAGAAATTCAAGTCTTTGAGGAAAAAAATTGAAGATCTTAGAAGATGGAAAAATCTCCCATGAGTGTGGATTGGCAGGATTAATATAGTAGAAATGGCCATCTTTCTGAAAGCAATCTACAGATTCAATGTAATCTCCATCAAATTCCAGCTCAATTCTTCACAGATTTAGAAAGAGCAATTTCCAAACTCATCTGGAATAACAAAAAACCTATAATAGGGAAAATAATTCTCAACAATAAAAGAACATCAGGTGGAATTTCCATCCCTTGCCTCAAGCTAAACTACAGAGCAATTGTGATAAAAATCTGCATGGTATTGATGCACTGACAGGCAAGTGGATCAATGGAATAGAATTGAAGAACCAGCAATGAACACACACATCTGTGGTCACTTGATCTTTTACAAAGGAGCTAAAACCATCCAGTGGAAAAAAGACAGAATTTTTGACAAATGGTACTGGTTCAACAGGTGGTCAATATGTAGAAGAATGCAAATTGATCCATTCTTATCTTCTTGTACAAAACTCAAGTCCACATGGATCAAGGATCTCCACCTAAAACCAGATACAATGAAACTTATAGTGAAAAAAGTGGGGAAGAGCCTCAAACATATGGGCACAGGGGAAAAATTCCTGAACATAACACCAATGCCCTATGGTGTAAGATCCAGAATCGACAAATGGAACTTCATAAAATAAGATAAAAAGGCCACCAACAGACTGGAAAAAGTTCTTTACCAATCATATATCTGATAGAGGGCTAATATCCAATATATACAAAAAACTCAAGAAGTTAGACTCCAGAGAAACAAATAATCCTATTAAAAATGAGGTACAGAGCTAAACAAAGGATTCTCAAGTAAGGAATACGGAATGGCTGAGAAGCACCTAAAGAAATGTTAAACATCCTTAGTCATTAGGTAAATGCAAATCAAAACAACCCTGTGATTCCACATCACACCAGTCAAAATGGTTAAGGTCAAAACTCAGGAGACAGCAGGTGCTGGCAAGTGTGTGGATAAAGAGGAATATTCCACCATTATTGGTGGGATTACAAGGTGGTACAACCACTCTGGAAATCAGTCTGGCAGTTTCTGAGAAAATTGGACATAATACTACCTGAGGACCCTGCACTCCTGGGCATATACCCAGAAGATGCTCCAACATGTTATAAGGACACATGCTTCACTATGTTCATAGCAGCCATATTTATAATGACCAGAAGATGGAAAGAACCCAGATGTTCCTCAACAGAGAAATTGATACAGAAAATGTGGTACACAATGGAATACTACTCAGTGATTAAAAACAATGTATTTATGAAATTCTTAGGGAAATCAATGGATCTGGCTGATATCATCCTGAGTGAGGTAATCCAATCCCAAAAGAACACACATGGTATGCATTCACTGATAAGTGGATATTAGTCCAGAAGCTCCAAATACCAAAGATACAATCCACAAACCACAAGAAACTCAAGAAGAAAGAAGACCAAAGTGTGGATAATTCGTTCCTTCTTGGAAAGGGGAACAAAATAGCTATAGAAGGAGTTGAAGAGACATAGTGTGGAACAGAGACCAAAGGAAGGACAATCCAGAGACTGCTCCACCTGGGAATCCTTCCCATATTCAATCATCAAATCTAGACACTATTGTGGATGCCAGCAAATACTGGCTGACAGGAGCCTGATATAGCTGTCTCCTGAGAGGCTCTGACAGTACCCTACTAATACATAAGTAGAGGCTCACAGCCATCCATTGGATTGAGCACAGGGTCCCAATGAAGGAGCTAGAGAAAGGACCCAAGGATCTGAAGGGTTTGCAGCCCCTTAGGATGAACAACAATATGAACTAATTGGTACCCTCAGAGCTCCCAGGGACTAAACCACCAACCAAAGAGTACTCATGGTGAGACTTATGGCTCCAGTTGCATATGTATAGCAGAGTATGGTCTAGTGAGTCATCAATGGGAAGAGAGGCCCTTGGCCCTGGGAAGGCTCGATGCCCCAGTGTAGGGGAATGTCAGCACCAGGAATCAGGAGAGAGTGGGTTTTTGAGCAGGGGCAGGGGGAAGGAAATAGATTTTATGTTTCATTTTGTTTTGTTTTTGTTTTGTTTTTTTGTTTGTTTGTTTTGTTTTGAAGGGGAAGTCAGGAAAGGGGAAAACATTTGAAATGTAAAGAAAGAAAATATCTAATAAAAAATTTAGAAAACCAAGAACAAAGTGAAATATGCTCTTGGGCTTCAGACCTATTTCTAGCAGCCTGAAGAGTTGACTCAAAGGTTAAAAGCACCTACTGCCATTAGGGAAGACATTGGTTTGTTTCTCAACGTTCACATGGTAGCTCATAACCATCCATAACTTCATTTCCAGGGAATTTAAAGCCCCAAGTCCAATGCCTTTTTCTTATCTCCTTAGGTATCAAATACACACTTGATACATGTGCATACATGCAAATAAAATAGTTACATACATAAAATATAACCGAATAGCATCTGTTCCTATAAATATAAATTTCTTGCATGTGAAGTCTATTAGTTAAGCTTTTTTTGCTACAATTTCTTCACCTCTAATATATAAACAATAATGATAATAAGTATGTCATGTATTTTATACTACCAGTATGAAATAAACAGTGTATAAATTACTCCCAATGTGTATTCAATGCTCCAACTAGTCATTTTTAACTGCCAGTTTGCAATCAAAGTCCAGATTTCAAAAGATTGACCATGTTAGAGTTTAGTAAATTTTTGTGCTGATTTTGCCTTATGACCTCTTGTTTTGTTACACCATCAATGGTCAGCCTTATAAATACTGATAGGAAAACATAACTTTGACTCCAGTGTCCTACAATGTAATCAAGACCAGGCAAGCTGCATTTCCATTTAAGTAGAACTAAGAGAAACATGGACTTCAGCAATAAATTTCCCAGATACTTCAATTCATGTGTAGTTGTTTTATAAACACCTCATTTAACCATATCAGACTAGGAGACAAAGTTTACATATAATTGTTCTTATGCTTATATTGGTAATATACACTACTGAGGCACTATTACAAGAATCTTGGGGTTCTTTTTCCCTCGTTGAATGATTATGATTCCAATAGTGACAAGCATTATGTATTTGTATCAGGACATGCATGAACTGCAAATTGTTGGAATTTAATGGATCTACAGTTTGACAAGCAAATTTTAATTGTACTAAACACAGTGTTAAGCCTTCTTCCCATCTCTTGTGGAATGGTCAAAGAGTTGCAAAATTTAAACAATATAGATTCTTAAGTTGTTTGTCATTGGGTCTGACTTTTTCCCCCTTAGCATTATAGAGGCCTAGGCTCCATCTAGGACATTTATAAGCTTAAGTCTTTAGAAATCCAACATCTGTAGAATGGACTCTCTAGAGAATGTGTTCAATGGTTGGAGAAAAGCAGATCCGAGGTGGTAACAAATAGATTTCAGTCATAAGGGGTACTTATTTTAAGTCTGATATATCTTACTTAACTAGGGTTAAATAATGTGCTTGCCACACAAATTGTTATAAAATATTTATCATCATTTTTATCACTTTATCATAGACTTTCAGAATAAATTATAAGCTTTTGAGGCAATTGTTTTCTGTACTTCAGATCAGCAAACATTGTTTTATGACCATATTATACAAAGGGAAACTAAAGGGACTTGTTTAAAATGTAGAAATGATTTTCTATCTGCTCATATTATAATTTTGTGAGATATATGGTGGGCTTAGCAAACTCTACTACCAGCTTCTAAGTTTTCTTCCAGTGTTTAGAAACAAAGCAATAAGAACATGACAACAATGAAGCCTTTGGTCTTAAGGAAAGGCTAATAAATTTTCTGTTTCATCCCTAGTTATTCTACAGTGCTTTCTTTTATATCAGTTTAACTCCAGTCTTCTGAATCTATGAGTTGAGGTGGAAAAGAATCATACTAAGACATTCTTTCCTGTAAGAACAACTCCCAGGCTTTTCAATGAGGGTAGTCTTGGTTTTGGTGAGTTGGTTGACTCTGGTATTCATTATGGTGATTCAATACAAAGTTTCTGATATTAATCTAGTGTTTTTCTTTACTCTAGATACTATGCATTGATCTTAAGTTACAGTTAGTGTTTCAGGCAGTGTGCCCTTTCATACCCTTGGAGGTAAAAATTTTACTCTGAGGGCAATGGTTTAAATTTTTGAGTGACAAGTTCTGACTTTTTCTGTTTCTCCAGCTGCTATCCTGTTCACTCAATAAAGATGCTGCATCTTAGCCTTCGAAAAAGAGGCATAAATTGCTCTCTCTAGGATACTTGAATGGATTTATCAGTCAAAGAAAAGAGCAACACGTATTCACTCCAGAAGGGTAATTGCACTTTGGAGGAGGGAATGAGCATTCTGCTTCTCTCACTTATCTTGGCCAAATATAATGTCTATATTCTTTTCAGTTGTGTCCCAGAGTTAAGGAAGACACTGCATTTTAGCCTTTTGGAGTAATTTTGTCTTGTCACATTAGTTGCTAATCTGCATTTGACATAACTTATCAGTATTCTTGGCCATCTATTTTATGCTACAAAGACCACCATTAATACCACAAACCAGTATGTTGTGAAATCAAATGGCAGATTGCTCTTTTTATTCTGAGCTATAGCTCTATAAGGACTTGTTTTTGAGGTTTTTGTCCCTTTGACTAAAGCTTCTAGGCAGTTTTCATTGATATTCACTTTTTCTATCTTCCTTCACTGACTTCTCTCTCAACTTACAAATTCTGATATACATTCCATTTTATACTGATAGCATTTAGAGAAGAAAACATTTTCTGATATCCATATATTTTCTTTGTCCATTTAGACACTTTGAAACAAATACTATCATTGTATTATTGCAACTTTCTCTGGAACTCTTTTTTTCTTTTCTTAAAGCTTTTACTTTGAGACATCATGGAAAATGTAAGAGGTACACATGGAGAAGACATGATCACAGAATGGAAACAACACAGAAGCATCAATGCCTGTAGCTAATGCTGGAGCTGGAGTTTGACATGACACAGGAGCTAGAGGAATGGACTTAGTATTCCTCTCCTTCTTCTTCACCCTCACCTTCCACTGAATCCACACTGACCTCCTCATAATCCTTCTCCAGGGCAGCCATGTCCTCACAGGCCTCAGAGAACTCCCCCTCCTCCATGTCCTTACCCACATACCAGTGCACAAAGGCACGCTTGGCATACATCAGATCAAACTTGTGATCTAGGTGAGCCCAGGTCTCAGAAATGGCTGTGGTGTTGCTCAGCATGCACATAGCTTTCTGGACCTTGGCCAGGTCACCACCAGGTACCACAGTGGGAGGCTGGTAATTAATGCCAACCTTGAAGCCATTGGGGCACCAGTCTACAAACTGGATGCTACACTTGGTCTTGATGGTAGCAATGGCAGCATTGACATCTTTGGGGACCACATCACCACGGTACAGCAGGCAGCAAGCCATGTATTTACCATGGCAAGGGTCACATTTCACCATCTGGTTGGATGGCTCAAAGCAGGCATTGGTGATCTCTGCTACAGAAAGCTACTCATGATAACAGCTTTCTCAGCAGAGATAACTGGGGCATAAGTGGCCAGAGGGAAGTGGATATGAGGTTAGGGCACCAGGTTGGTCTGGAATTCTGTCAGATCAACATTCAGGGCCCCATCAAATCTGAGGGAAGCAGTGATGGAAGACACAATCTGGCTAATAAGGCAGTTAAGGTTAGTGTAGGTTAGGCGCTCAATGTCGAGGTTTCTATGACAGATGTCATAGATGGCCTCATTGTCTACCATGAAGGCACAATCAGAGTGCTCCAGGGTGGTGTGGGTGGTGAGGATGGAATTGTAGGGCTCAACCACAGCAGTGGAAACCTGAGGAGCTGGGTACATAAGGACAAATGGTTATTCCTAGCCTGCAAATAAAGAAATTAAAGGAAAGTGGTTAAGTGAAATTATGACTGCATTACAAAACAAAAGTTTCTACTTCCCAAAAAAGTATTGTTGATGAAACTGTGGGTATTCATAGTTGGGATATGAACTATGTTTATAAGTTGAATATGATGAGAAATGTTTATATATTGTAATCTCAAAAGTAAAAGTGCTAAAATGACAGAAAGAATATTAAATGACTAACCCTATATTCATTGTCACCATCTACTTTACTAATAAAATCTTTCAACTTTTTGTTATCATCATATATTAATAAATAAAATTATTCTGTTTTATAAGAAATACTTCATAAAAGTCTACTTTGATTATATGGCATACAGTAGGATTACATTTGCAATCTGTTGACTTGTTTATCTTCACTAAATTACAGCAAAAATTATAAGTAGGACTGTCTGCTGGTTCTTGGATGAGGATCTTTTATAAAACAGATCTCTTCATTTATTTCAGTGTGCATTTCCACCTGGTGATGAGGACTTAAGCAATGAGAACACAGCAAGATGAAACATGCTTGGATGGTATGTGTGAGAGAGAGAGTGGATGCAGCCATATGATAAAGTAACACATAATCTAATCAAAAGTCTGCAGATAAACATATAAAAGTTAAAATTATTGCTTACAACATTCTGAGGAGTGAATATAATGCATATTTTCTCTGGAAAAACTTCTAGAAAAACCTGAAACATAATTTAGAGAATAATCAGTGAAACACACTACGCATTATGTCACTATATTATCATACTTTTAAGTTGACCTATCACATTCTATTTCATGATGCAAAAATTGTGTCCTTAAAACACTATTATTATTTTTATAGCAGCAACTGAATCTAATC
>NC_045030.1:50504190-50514698 GCF_008632895.1 Mastomys coucha | reverse complement strand
AGGCCAGGGTTATGAATAGGCTTTGACATTTCTGTTTATAAAGTGTTATGGCTGGAGTCACTGGTTTATTCAGGAGGCAGAAAGCAGAAATGACATTCAAGAGAAAATAAATATTCTTTTCTAATTGGTACAGTTTTGTGTGGAGCAGTGAATGTTAAACTTGTTACTAAATTATTGTATTTTCCTATTATGTTTGTGTTTTTAATTTCTCCAAGAGACTACAAAAAGAGTTCTTGATAGTATTATTGGTTTTAATAACAATAGTGATAATGTTATCAGGAGATTGAACTTTTGGTACTGTTAGACTAGAAGGTTTCTGGCACTCCAGGGGTTATTTGATGATTTACTTTTATCCCAACTAGAGGAGAAAGTGACTACTGTTTTCATACATCTTTGAAAATGAAGTCATCAGGTCTCTATGACTTTATCTATATCCAGTGAGGAAACTGATAAATTACCAACCAATAAACATATCAGAATCTGTTTTTTTTCCTCCACGTAACCTAAAACAGCATTGAGAAATAAATTGGAGTCCAAAATGGGTTACTAGTTTTGTGAAGGGAGGCTCAGTGATAGGGAATATATAAGTAATTACTTCCAGATACAATGTGATGAAAACTTATGTGCACATAGGTACACACTTTCACATCAATAGCCTCTTATTTTCTCAGTATTCTTAGCTACAAAGAGTCTTTATTTGTCTCCCATATTTTCTGAATTGCCAAAATCAAGACAGATGCATGGGAGGAAATCATGTGCTATAGGAGTCCGATGCTACATATATATCTTTCTAAAAGGGATATAGAAGTGCATGAAAGAACAAGACAAGAGGCAGTAATGCTGTAAGCAACATTTTAGAGCCAGTAATCTAAAATTCACCTGAGAAAACTGAAAACCTTCCATCACACATTGACATAATATTGTTATTTGAGTCCCCAGAGAGCCTTGTGAGAGTAATTAGACATTTCTATTACCTTAATTCTCACATAGGGTGAGAGAATAGGTAGGGAAAACTGTAAAGGGAGCAAATTCATGAGGGAGCAAAGAGAGTGCTGCTGTCCCTGTGTATTTAGTGAAGAAACACCAGTGAAGCCTTTCAGCTTTCTTATGTTTGAAAATGCTTCAAGTGTTTTGCAGAAATTGAAACGTTCAAACCCTTTCACATAATCTCAGACAGAAATTAGCTTTGAAAATTTGAGGAGGGATAAGAGTTATAAAATGCAGTTTAGCTTAATCCTTTCATAGCTAATTAGTTATTCATTAGAATAAACTGAAGCAAGAGAACTGAGAAGAGTCGAAGTGCGGAGAGAATAAAAGCTAAGCACACGGGTAATTTAGTCACCCAGGTAACCATACTCCTGAAATAAAGGTAGTTGTTACTGTTAAATTTGAGAAGCAGGAGTAGCAAAATTTTTTATTTCCAAATTATGTACATACTCATTTTATTGCTTATGACTTAGGGACTGAATGCTTAAGGAACAGAAGCAGGAGGGAAAAAAGCAAGCATCTGACTTCTAAACTTCATGCAGTGGGACTACTTAGTGGAAGATGAACAGTGGCTAACAAGAGGAAATACCATGTCAATAATGGCTCAGCTGGAACAAGGCTGTACTGAGTGACACCAGGCTTTGTGCTGGGGCAAAGCTAGAAGAAAATGGCAAAGACATCCCTTTATAAGTAGGTTAAAATCCACACCTAGGAAAGCTGAATCAAGAAAGAAGAAGTGTACTCCAGTGACAGGTTTTTTTTTTCTCTTGCTGATCCATCCTTGTAAAGAACTGTGCAATCAATGAACCTTGCCCATGCAGGCCTCTGACCCTGAGAGATAACTTAAAACCAGGTCATAGCTTTGATTGCATTGAGGAGAAACTTAGTAGTCATGCCAGTGATAATTGGGCTTGGCTGTGAATAACTAAACAAAACTAGTTGAAATAAAAGTGAATTGATTTTTCTTTTGTGTAAAGAAATCAGAAGGTAGAGGTCAAAGCTTATTATGTCAATTTCACCATCATGAATTGCCATGGACTGGGGTTTCTTATGGGGTCCCTTGTTCCGCGGGACGATGGGTTCTGGCCTGGTGTGCACAGGATTCGGCTTGTCAAACAGACTCAACACAAGTAGTGTGGGATCTGATTGTATTTCTCAAAAATGACATGAGGCTTTTACAATCATTGCAAAAGAGAGAAATGAAAAATCTGGCAGCTCAGTAGTCGAGGTACATTTGAGGCCATCTAAAACACACTGGATCTAAAACATCAGCCATCTCCTCTGGACTGCTGCAGCACCCACTCTTGTCATCTGCCCTGTTTGTTGTATGCTACTTAAGCCTGCTTGTCACTTTGTATAAGGACTAGGACTTGGACTTACACTACAGGACAAGGACTTGGACTCACATGCAGGACTAGCACTTGGACTTGCAAAAGGACTAGAACTGGAACTTAGATGCGCTAGGACTCAGACTCATACAATCCACAGCCCAGAGCGCTTGGGCCCTGGGGATGCAGCACCAGTTCAGAGGAGATAGCTGCTGCTTTAGACCCAGTATGTTTTAGATAGTCTCAGATGTACCTCAACTATTGAGTTGCCAAATTTACCATCTCTCTTTTGTAATAACTGTAAAAGTCTAGTGTCATTTTTAAAAACTACATTCAAATCCTGTACTTCATATGTCGTCTCTGCCATCATTTCTTCGCCTACATCTTGTCGACCTGACTAGGACCCCAGTTTTTCCCGCGGGTTGAGGGAGGCCCAGATCAGCCGGCCCGCGACAATGAATTGCTTGGATTTTGACATCTTTTTTTTTCTTGTATTCTTAATGGGAATTTTCTGCTTCATAATCCAAGACTCACTAAAATAAGGATAACCCCGCTTCCTTCAAGGGAACATGTGGTAAATTACACACATCTCTTGAATTTCCTTTCCTTTAGCCAAAACATAGACATAAAAAGAAACTGATACTCCGATTCCTTTATTCTAGGTAGCCACATTTCCAGCTAAAAGTTATCCGTTAATAAACCACAGAACAAGAAAACAGAAATTAAACAAACAGAAAGATTTACTTAAAATAATACATTGTACTCCAATCAAAATACACCATTATAAAGACCTGTGGATAGCATGTTCTATCTTGTTTTCTTCTTCCAATTTCAATTATTTTTTGCTTGCTGTAATTGGAATGCATATGATTGAGATATATTTAATAAATTACTTTGCAAATTATAACATTATCAGTGAATATTCATCAATTAATTTTGACTTGAGACAATTCTACAATGATTACTCAGAACTTTGAATGGATAAAATAATTTTCAAACCATAGGAAAGGGAAAAAACAAAATTAGTCAGTGAGTAATCTGCAGGCAGGCATGCCCATGTGTTTGACTGGGAAGCACCTATGTCCTGTTAATATGCATAGTTATGCAGATGGTGTGGATGCTTAGTTTAACAACTTTATTTGGTATTTGTTCATGGTTTTGTTTTCAAGAAAGCCAAGAGTAAAGCTTCCCTTTTCTGGTAAACTTATTACTGAATTCAGAAATCATATACCCATTTGTGCAAGAGGCATGTCTTGAGTGTATATTCATGTGTGTATTGCCCCTAGCTCTATTTTGTTTTGATTTCACTTTTCTGATATTTTTGGCAATACCTCACCAGATGCATTAATGTGTATTAGAAGATTGTTCCATTTCAATGAACATCGGGTCAGAGTCCAGGTTTCATGCCTTACCTATAATAACACTCTCAGAGTCAAAGAGAGCTGCTGTGGAGTTTCCAAAGGGTATTCCAGTTAATCTCTGTCAACAGAATGTGATTTATTACTGAAAATTCAGGAAGTAAATAGCCAATTTTGTCAAGTTTATTTACTGTCTTTAGGGTATTACAAAATTTTCTCTAGCCTCTGCTTTTCAATGTACTCCTGAGAAGCAAAGTTAGGTCCATCAATGAGCATCAGATACCTACCCTATGAGGACCTTAGTAATAAATGTGAATCTCTGAATAAGTGTGAGATATGAAGCTTGATTGAGACTATCAAACTGAACACTTATAACAGTGTACCTGATTGCTCTCCATCTCTATTGTCTCCATTGTGACACTGGGTGTTATGGATAAACTAAAACTACTATTTTTTTCTCTGAGAAACTTGGACCCCAGCTTATACAGAAAAAATCCTTTGCCACTAAGAAAAAAACCTGAAAACTTTATGAACAATTTCTTGATACCACTGAAATTTTGAGTTAATGTAAGTCAGTGTGTCAGCAAGGGCCTACTTAAACCTTTGCTTTATGGGAAAAAGAAACTACTGTGATTTAAGCAATTGAGCTGTTTGTGTTATTTAAAGCTGATAAAAGTGTCAGAGAGTAGTGCTATTAAAAAAACCTGATAGATGAGGAAGTATCATAAGAGTGGGCTAGTTTTACCTATGTTCTTTGGGTTCCTGGAGTTGTGAAAATGACAGGTATTATAGCTTGAATATGGAAGTCCCCCTAAGACTGATGTTTTGAACACCTGATCCCAGGTTTTGTTGTTGCCCTGATGGTCAGTAAAACCTTTACAAAGTATGACTGGGTGAATGGAAGAAGTAGGTCATTAAGAATAAATTTTTGAATGTTGTGAGCCCAGGCTCTGGTCACTGTCTATCATATATCTGCTTTGTACTATGTGAGAAATCACTGCTGTTTGATGGCACCACTTCAGATAGAGCTCTATGCCTTCCCCACAATGAGGGATGGGCATTCCTTTGAACCCATAGACCACACTAAACCTGTCCTCCTTTAACTCATTTCTGATTCCTTTAACTGAGTCACAGTGACATCAAGGATATTTATACAAATGTTAAATGATTTAACAGCCATAGCCAAATTAAAGGCACACAGAAACAGGAGAAAGACTGTGAGATTTGGGCAAAGGACATAACTTCCTGAACAAGATTTTAATAACTCAGTAAATAATGGCAAGCATTAACAAATGGGACTGAATTAAATTAAAATGATCTTCACAGAAAAGTAATTAATTATCAGAGTGAAAAGACAACAAACAAAATGAAATTAAATGAAGAGAATATATTTGCCATCTAGTCATCAAATATAGGTTTTAATAGCCAGCATATAAAAGAATCCCAACACTAAATAACCAAAGAACAAAAGGGCTATGGAACTGAACAGAGAGTTTGCAAAATGAGAAATTAAAAATATCTAAAATATATCTCAAAATGTGTTATAATCCTTAACAATTAGGAAAACACAAATTAAAACCACTTTAAGATTTCCTTTTGCTACAGTACAAATAGCTAATATTAAGAACTGACAAGAAATGCTGATGAGGATGCATTAACTGCTTGTTGGATTGCAAACTAGTACAGCAATTATAGAAATCAATATGACAAATTCTCAAAAATAAAACAAAGCAACAATAAAAAAACATTTGGCAAAACTATACAACTCTTTGGTTTATGCCCTAAGGACTAAACATTTGACCCCACAAATACTTTGTAGTCATTCTACTGACAATAGCTAGGAAAAGGAAATGCCCAAAATATTGTTCAACAGATGGATGAAAAATGGACATACAAGCATATACACTATGGAATACTATTTAGTTCTAAAGAATTACAGTCATTAAATTTTTAGATAAATGGATCAAAATAGAAAAGATCATATTGAGCGAGATAACACCAACCCAGAAAGACAAACTTCATATGTTCTTTCTCAATTGTGGTTCCTAGTCCTAAGTTTTCAGATGTGAGTATCTAACCTGTAGCAACAACAGATATCAAGGAAAAAAAAGGAACAAGATGCCTGGTAGAGAAGGAAATGAAGGATGAAGCTATTAAGAAGAAAGAAATTGGAAAAACAGAAGGAATCAGGGGGAGAAAAAAGCCATAAGTAACCATATTGTTTCATATCAATATAAAATTATATTTAATACATTTAAAGGTTTTTAAAGTACATGCATATAATTTAAAGAAATTATGCCACATTGGGTGATAATGCTTCACCCAAGATCTATAGAGCATAGTCTATCTAACAAAAAATCCAATACCAGGCATGAAAAAAAAAAAAAAAACCTTTCAAGTTATCAGAGAGCCTACCACACAAAAGATATTGTTGTTGTCCTTGATTATCTGCCAGATTTTGAAAGTAAGTCCCTATAGAATTTAGAAAAAAATTCAGAGCACATACAACTTAAAAAGGTGACAAGAATGTAGAATAGCAAAATGGAGGGGGAAAAAAATGTAATAAAAAAGTATAGTTCAAGGTTGAGTTTGATCAAAGTGCAGTCAACACCCATACATAAATGTCATATGATTCCCATGACTTTGTTTAATTAATATACAACAAAAACTACATAAAATGCACATGTCTGGCATCTGGAGAGATGGGCAATGTGAATCCAACTTTGCCACACGTTAACATATCAGCATTTTAAAATGAAAGAGAGCTTTAAGACTTTTAAATAGTGAATAGCTTTATTAGGATGCACAACATATTACCCCTTTTCAAAGCAAAGTGTCCACATTCTGCTTTTTTGAAATCTCCTTATAGCACATATTACATTTTCCTTCTTTTTCTCTTTAGACCCATTTGTCAGCCTTGAATCTGATATTCACTTCACCAACATTTTGACATTTGCTGTCAATCACAGAAGGAAAACATCAAATCATTTCCTAGAACTAAATGTTACTGATTTCTCTGGTTAAAAGGAATTATGATATTTTTAATAACATCCTAATTATATCTAGATTATATCTGTACACTTCATCCTACAAATAGCTAGGAAATGTCTTTCAACAAGTTCAACTTGGGGTTGAAAATTATCACTACCAAACCAGCCACTTAGAAATGAACTAGTACCAAATGAAGTGTGATTATGGATTCTGCCTTGTCAGTAATTGTCAGTAATATTATTTGCTTGTATATGCTTTTGCTCATATGATTTACACATCCATTGCTGTCATAAATATTTCAAACAATATTTAAAGCCCATCCATAATCCAGCAATAAGAAATGTCAGGTGACATATTAGGAAGATGCATGGCATGTTTAATCATATGCTCATATGCTTGATTAGTATCTTATGGTTATCCCAAAGAAATTGCATTCACAGACAAGTATGATATTATAATGACCATGAACAACTTCTTTTCTTTTTTTGTTTGTTTGTTTTTAAGATAGTTTCCTTGTGTAACAGCTTTGGATGTCCTGAATCTCTCTCTCTCTCTCTCTCTCTCTCTCTCTCTCTCTCTCTCTCTCTCTCTCTCTCTCTCTGTCTCTCTCTCTATTAGGCTGCTGCTTTTGCCTCCCTATTGCTTGGATTATTTGCATGTGCCACCACTCTTTAAATAGCAGCAACCCATATGGAACAAGGAAGGTATACAGTATCAAGCTTAGTTCTTTTGATGCTTTATGAATGCTCATTTCTCTATTAAACATCCAAATGTTATGAAATGACTAAGTTTCTAGAACAGCAAAGGCTTATCTTCATTTGAATATAATTTTTGTGTTCTTAATTATAATATTAGTCCTTGGTAAAATATTTCAAGTTTCTAGATTATTTCAAGTCTTAGGTTTTTCTTTTGGTTTCTTTTTCTACTTCAGCCCACTCCTCTCTGTGGGTACTCAAAGTTCCCACTGATTTCTACACTTGAGAATCTGTCCTCTTTACCACTTTCTCTGTCTAACTCTGTTCAGTGAACACTTGTTTTCCTGGAGCTCACCTGTGAATTACTGAGTAAGAACTTTCTGAGAGCCTGTTGAGGTCCATATATCAACAATAAAGAGAAGTTTCATGAATTTACTTTTCTATATAGCATGTGTGAATTATAACTGAGGCTTGCAGAGTCAGCTCAAAGTAGCTATTACATTGTAAAATACACAGCACAGATACTAGTAAAGGTCAATGAGAAGTCTGTAATACTTAAATGTATTTTAATTGATACTCAAAAGCACTATATATGTGTATATATATATATATGTATATATATATATATATGAATGTTTTACTCTGCCATAATTTAATCAGTTAACTATATCTATCCTTTCCTTATGTTAAATGCATTCAAACTACTTTCTACTCTATTTACTAAACGTACACTCCTTTATAATCACACTATTATACACAATTCTACAACAAAACTTTTTTTCTCTCTATTTTTACAATAAGTAGTCATTGTTCAATTTTATTCATCCTTCCCTTGATCTTGGGAAAGATTTGTAATCCAAGATGTCATTCCTAGCATTCTTCATATCATTTCACACCATGCTCCATATTATGCAGATGCTGTTCCATGCATTATTTATAAAGTTGCCCAAACTTAGCAACAAAATCCTTGTTGCAATCAAGAAACTGGTATGTGAAGAGAAAATTCCTAAAAGGCTACTATATTTTCATTTTTTTAGTTAAATTTTTATTTCATTTTTAAAAATTTTATGTTGGGTTTTTTTTCTCGGACATTTTCTTTATTTACATTTCAAATGTTTTCCCCTTTCCCCTTTTATTACTTCATTTATTTTTTGAGATCATAGTAAAATTAAAATATTTTCCCATTCCTTTTCTTCTCTGTCCTTCTCCTTATTTTTGATACAGTTTAAGCATACATAAAACTGTGGATATTTTCATATATAAAACACAGTTTGGAAAGATTTATTTTTTTCCTGGGATATTGTCCTGGCATAATTATATTTACATTGATACTTCCAGTTTGTCTGTATAAAACTCTGAGTTTTGCAACTAAGAATGAATAAGTAAACTGCCATTTAGATTTAATATTTCCCATTTCCCCTTCAAATTTCCTAGTACAGTAGACAAGATCACTAAACTGAGTGGTGAGTCCCTGACTTCTTTCTCTATTTTTGCCTCTTAGCCAGTATGAGATGAACAGGTTGTTTCACCATTCACTTCAACTCCGCAGTACAAGTTTCCCTATAGACACAAATGCCATGGTACAACGTGACCATAGCTGAAATTTGTAAAACTGAACCACCACAGCACATCTGTCTATAGCTTAGATTATTCCCAATGTTTTGTTACAGTGATGGAGAAATAACAGAAGTCCATAGTATTTTTGACTCCAGTCTCTGCCAGTACATAATGGACATAATATGTTCCACACAAAAGTGTTTAAATGGGTGTTTCAGTTCATTATACATGCTATGATTAATATAGATGGTTTTAGTTTTGATTTTTTAAAACCATAATATAATTACCCAATTTGTTCTTTTCAAAGCATACCTCAGAAGAAAGTTTTAAATTTTGGATATATGAATATTTCAGGGGTTTTCTGTAACCACAGCGTTTTATTTCAAAGTTTTCATAGAATTATATCAGATAGAAAGAATGATAGTCTTACAATTAGTACAGTAGAGATAGGAATAAAGAAATATAAGAAGGGAAATGAGTGAAAAATGTCACAGAATATAAATTTAACCTAACAAAACGACAAGTGAATGTGTCTTAAGGTTTTATTTCTTTCTTTAATAAGGAAAAAACATGTTCCAGACCCACAGTTTTCAAACTCTTAAAAATGATTTAAACTAGACAGAGATTTGAGATATAGTTCTTATTGAAGATTCTGCACTTTTTGATTAGTAACATTCTGTGACTTCAGTGTTATTTAGAAGTATTATTAAAAATTCTCTTGAGAGGAAGTGTTGTTCATGAGCAGATTATAAATTTAAAAGCTATTTATATTAGCAACAACATGTGGCTGTCTATATGTATATGTATGCCAGATACATTTTCCTGCATATGGCACTAATTTGATAACAGAAGATATCCGAATAAAGAACTTGCTTTGAATGGAGTGCTGAGATAATTTCTAAAGTAAAATTATTAGAAATTCTAAGAACCATGTGCCAAGACAGTGGCTCAGAATATTAAGAAGCAGATCGGTTATCTCTGGGGAAAATATGGAGATAAGAGATTTTCCCTAGGCAGATGGTCTGGAAATTGGGAAATTGGGTCCTATCTTTGTGAACATCTAATTAAGGGGATAAAAGTTTCTAGCAAATCAGTTACATGGAAAAGCTTCAACAACTGGCTTTGCTTAAGAGTCCCACCTGTGTGTTCGCATCCAACTGCTTGGACCTTTTCTGCCCTTTGTAGAGGATGCTTTTTATCTACAACAGTAAGAGAGTCAGTGGATATTTGATCAAATATTGCTGGGCTTCTCCCTTCTTATATGCATTAGATAGATGGGAAGCAGAGAGGGACAAAAGAAAGCTTATTTGATGTCTCAGTTCAATTTGTGCTGCTATAGCAGTATGCCACAGACTGAGAATCAGTCTGACACGTATTCCTTATATGTGAGGAAGTTAGGAAGTCCACAATCAATGTGCAAGCATTTGTGGAGGAATTGCTTTGTACATGCTCACACAATGGAAGAAGGAAGGGCAAGCAAGAGGTCAGGATAGATAGGATAAAGGAAGAGAAAGAGAGGAGTGGAGAGCAGAAAGAGAGAGGGAAAAATAAAAGAATAGCCACCTTTAGTGGCCTCATCTGTTAACAGGTAC
>NC_045030.1:50495255-50503552 GCF_008632895.1 Mastomys coucha | reverse complement strand
AATAAGATTACTCCTACAGAATTCTTTTGTGTACCTTTCATATGTAGTCGTAGTAGGAGCAGCTAAAATGGTAAAGCTTTTATTGAGCTTAAGAGTGTAACAAACAGACTTGGGCATGGTTGTTTTTGTTAAGAAGTGTTCAACTAATATATATGTGACTTAATTTGATTTTATGCATGGAGATCAGCCTGAGTTACATAGTGAGTTTAAGTCTATAGTAAATTACAGAGTGAGACTGAGTTCAAGTCTAGCCTGGACAACAAAACTCAATTGTATCTCATAGATAATTGTAGACCATATGATAGAACCTCCTATTGCTAGCCTAATAAATAAATATATATTAAACTGATGCCTAATGACATCATTATATTGAAGAACAAAACATTTTTTTTTATTTTTTTGTTTGTTGTTTATTTTTCTTTTCTTTAATTATTGGATATTTTCTTTATTTACATTTCAAATGTTATCCTCTTTCCCAGTTCCGCCCCCAGAAAACCCCTCATCCCATCTCCCCTTCCCCCGCTGCTATGAGGCTGCTCTCCCATCCGCCCAATCCCACCTACCCACCCTGGCATTCCCCTACACTGAAGCATCAATCCTTCATAGGACCAATGGCCTCTCCTCCCATTGATGTCGAACAAGGCCATCCTCTGCTACATATGTGGCTACAGCCATGAGTCCCTACATGTGTACTCCTTAGTTGGGGGTTTAGTCCCTGGGAGCTCTGGGGGTGTCTGGCTGGTTGATATTGTTATTCTTCCTATGGAGTTGCAAACCCCTTCAGCTTCTTCAGTCCTTTCTCTAACTCCTCTATTGTAGACACCATGCTCAGTCCAATGGATGGCTGTGAGCATCTACTTCTGTATTTGTAAGGCTCTGTCAGGGCCTCTCAGGAGACAGCTATATCAGACTCCTGTCAACAAGCACTCCTTAGCATCCACAATAGTGCCAAGGTTGGTTGACTGTATATGGGTTGGATCCCTTGGTGGGGCAGTCTTTGGTGGAGAATATGTTTTTTAACACTCATCAGAGAAGCTTCCTTTTGTAGTAGATGCTGATTAACACAGAGATTTAAGACTGGCCAAGGTGGAGAGAATAAGAACTCCTAAAATGCACAACCCTAAGTAGGATGTCAATATAACACCTTACCCCTCTAACCTGGGGGATCTATGGATAAAAATGGCCAGAAAGATGGTAAGACTGAGAATCAGTAAATGTCTAAAAGAAAACAGTGTTTCCTGAACAACAGCATGACACATAAGAACTATCAGTGGTTGTGACTATATGCACAGGACTTGCTAAAGTTTAATCCAGACACAGTCCCCACATGTAGAAGGAAGATGAGCATTAACTGAAATGAAATGAAAGAAATGAAAAACTCATTTTCTTTAAAAGCATGGCCTCACCTATCTCTACCACAATCCATGAAAGGCCACAAATCCTAGATACAGTATATGGGCAGTACAAATTTCACCTGATGTGCTTAAAAACTAGAGGACACAAATGTGGGTGGTTAAGAAAAGGAGGTAGATTTGAAAGACTTTGGAGATGTGAACACCAATATATTGGTGTGAATTTTTGAAAGAACAAATGAAAGGTGAGAAAAAGGTAAAAGAAAGTGCTTATAGATAAGGAAAGGAAACCATAGTTTTATACCAAATTAATATATACCATAGCCTGATGAAATGTAAAAGAAACTCAATAGATGTAAAGGCATTATAGAATATGTTAACAATTGCCTTCTAGATCCTAGGTAACCTGATTAATTACATCAAAATCAATCTATAAAAGCCAGTCAGTCACCCATAGTTCCAAATTTCTGTCTCGAAATAATGACAAAGTGCTCTATATGTTCCTGATCTTGTTTCACCATCTTTGTGAATATCACATGAGTAGCACTGGCTCTTAGTTTTAATAATTATCTTGTGAGCATGTGAAACATCCTTGTCATTCTCAATGAAAATTTAAACTGTTTATTGTTTATGCCATTAAGTCACAAATGAAATCCTTCATATGATAACAAATTTACTTGTCAAGCAAAAAAAAATTACAGTTAGGTGTAGTTACTTACATATTTTTTTAAAGTACAAACATAACTGTACAAAGAAGGAGAACTTTAACACAAGAAAAACTTGTGTTTCCTGCTAGGGAAGCCTACTAGTACGCATACAAAAACAACTGAATATTTAAGGGTGTAATTTATTTGATGTGTAAATACATCAACATTACAGTCTCAGTGCCTTTAATGCATACTTACTGAACATCTGTTTCGTGCTTGCTTTTACTCCATGTTGTTCCCTGGTACATTATTATTTTGTCATATATACAAGGATAACAGCTTGTGTTTGCAGTTTATCAATCCTTGCTTTTTAGATTTTGAGAAGTGCATTGTGCCTCATTATCTTATCAGATAAACAGTTAAAATTCACCAATTTGGATTATACTATTTGAAGCAACTTATACAGGAAAGTTACTTTACTCTTTACATTCAGGGAAATAAAAGGGTTTTCTAAGCAAATGAATAACACAACAAAGATGAGGGGGATTACTTATGGTACTCAGCAAAATAAGTTTCATAGGAAAAAATTTAAAACAACTATTTGAATTCAAAATACTAAAAATATTTCAAGTATTCTTATCTATCCAATAAATCAGAGTCTACAGAAAACAACACAGTACCCCTTTGGCTTGCTCATATTCCTGTGCCATTTTTGAAATAATGGAACTGAATTTTTTCAAATGATTTGTTAATTCAGAATGGCCATTCAACATTCTTTCACAGTACTGAGCTATAGTGCAAAGAATATAATTATGTGGGACATAATACTTTAGAAATCAAATTATATATGACTATATATTTTCATGAAATTATATTACCTAGTGGCACAATAGTCATCCTATTGATAAGAGTATACTCTATGCTATTTTCAAAATGGAAAAGCCATTCTCCCCTGCTTCAATTGTTAGGAGACCTACTTTAAGACCAAGTTGTATATCTGTTACAAATGTGTAGCAGCCTTTATCTAGAACTTGTATGCCCTTAAGTTGGTGATTCAGTCTCTGTGAGCCCTCACGAGCCCAGGTTAATTGACTTGTAGGTCTTCTTTTAGTGTATTTGACCACTCTTGCCTGATTACTTCTATCTTCAACTCTTCCTCAAGATTTCCTGAACTCTACATGCTGTTTAGCTCTGGGTATCTGCATCTATTTCCATCTTCTGATGGATAAAGTCTCTGAGGAGACAGTTATGATAAGCTGATTTCTGCAAGCATAGCAGAGTATCATTAATAGTGTCACTGGTTGGCTCTTTTTTACATGGGATGGTTCTCAAAGTAGGTCAGTCACTGATTGGTTGGCCATTACCTCATTCTTTGCTACTTTTTTTTTTAATCTCTGTATATCTTGTAGGCAGGACAAACTTTGGGTTAAAAGTTTTGTGGGTGGGTTGATTTTCACCTCCCTCCAGGGGAAGACCCACCTGGCAACAGGAAGTTGCCTCTTCAGTCTTCATCGCCCCCGCTGGTAGAAGTCTCAAAAGGGTCACCTCCGTAGACTCTCCTATAATTCCCCTATCCCAGGTCTCCAGCTCTTCCTAGAGACATCCCAAATCAATTTCCATACTCACTTCCAGGCCTCTTCGGTCCCACTGCCCACACCTGATCCCCATCTCCATTCTCCATCTCAGTCCCTCTCCCAACCAGTCTCTCATTCCCTCTACCTCCAATATCTATTTTATTTCTCCTACAGAGTGAGATTCATACATCTTCTCTTGGATACTTCTTATAACATAGTTTCTTTGGATCTGTGGATTATAACATGGTTATCCTGTACTTTATTGCTAATGTCCATTTATAAGTGAGTACATACATGTGTGTCTTTTCTGGTTGTTGGTTACCTCACTCAGGATTATATTTTTTCTGCAAATTTCATGATGCCTTCCCTTTGAATAGCTGAATAGCATTACATCCAGTAATTGAAACACATTTTCTGTATCAACTTTTCAGTTGAGGGACATCTAGTTTTTTTTTTACAGTTTCTTGCAATAACAAATAAAATTGCTAGAAGTGGCAGGGCAGCTGGCACAGGATCCTTTCTACCTCCCTCTACACCGATGAGGGACTGTGGATTAACAACCCTCTCTGCCCCTTCCCCAGAAGCAGAGAGCTTACCTTCAGGGAATGCTCCGACCCAGGTACTCTGGTGAGATCACCATTTTTTCTTCTGTGACTTTCTAGGAAGAGTCCAGCTAGGAGACACAGGCCTGAGAAGTGGCAGGGTTGTCAGCACAGGATCCTTTCTACCTCCTTCTACACCTAGGAGGGACAGAAGATCCACAGCCCTCTTCGCCACAAATGGAGAGCCTGTCTCCAGGGTTTGTCTGACCCCAGGACTCAAGAGGGACAACTGATCCATAGCCCTCTGCACAAGGGTCTTACCAGAGGAGAGCTAATCTCCCAGAAGTACCGACATAGGCCTACAGACTCATAGGAGGAAAAAGCTCCAGCCAGAGACAGCAAGAACATCTAACACCAGAGATCAACAGATGGCAAAAGGCAAACTCAAAAATCTTACCAACAGAAACCAAGACTACTTGGCTTCATCAGAACCTAGTACTTCCACCATATCAACTCCTGGTATCCCAAAACACCGGAGAAGCAAGATTTGTATCTAAAATCATATCTCACGATGGTGATAGAGGAATTTAAGAAGGGCATGAATAACTCCCTTAAAGAAATACAGGAGAACACAGATAAACACGTTCAAGCCCTTAAAGAAGAAACACAAAAATCCCTTAAAGAATTATAGGAAAGCACAAACAAACAGGTGAAGGAATTGAACAAAACCAACTAGGACCTAAAATTGGAAGTGGAAACAGTTAAGAAATCACAAAGAGACAATTCTGGAAATAGAAATCCTAGGAAAGAAATCAGGAACCATAGATGTAAGCATCACCAACAGAATACAAAAGATAGAAGAGAGAATCTCAGGTACAAAAGATAGCACAGAAAACATTGATACAACAGTAAAAGAAAACACAAAATGTAAAATGTTACTAACTCAAAACATCCAGGAAATCCAGGACACAATGAGAAGACCAAACCTAAGGATAATAGGTATAGAAGAGAATGAAGACCTCCAACTTTAAAGGCCAGTAAATATCTTCATCAAAATTATAGAAGACAAATTTCCTAACCTAAAAAAAGAGATGCACATGAACATACAAGAAGTCCATAGTACTCCAAATAGACTGGATCAGAAAAGAAATTCCTCCCACCACATAAGAGTCAAAACACCAAATGCACAAAAGAAAGAAAGAATACTAAAAGCAGTGAGGGAAAAATATCAAGTAAAATATACAGGCAGACCTATCAGAATTATACCAGACTTCCCGCCAGAGACTATGAAAGTCAGAAGATCTAGGGTTGATGTATACAGACCATAAGAGAACACAAATGTAAGTCCAGGCTACTATACCCAACAAAACTCTCAATTACCATAGATGGAGAAACTAAAGTATTCCATGACAAAATCAAATTTACACAATATATTTCTACAAATCCAGCCCTTCAAAGGATAATAAATAGAAAACTTCAATGCAAGGAGGGAAACTACATTCTAGAAAAAGCAAAAAAGTAATCTTCCAACAAAACTAAAAGAAGATAGCCACATGAACAGAATTCTAACTCTAACAACAAAAATAACAGGAAGCAACAATTACTTTTCCTTAATATCTATTAATATCATTGGACTCAATTCTCCAATAAAAAGACATAGACTATCAGATTGGGTATGTAAACAGGACCCAACATTTTGCTGCATACAGGAAACCCACCTCAGTGACAAAGACAGACACTACTTCAGAATAAAAGGCTGGAAAACAATTCTCCAAGCCAATGGCCCCAAGAAAAAAGCTGAAGTAGCCATTCTAATATCAAATAAAATCGACTTTCACCCTAAAGTGATCAAAAAAGATAAGGAGGGACAATTCATATTCATCAAAGGTATGATCTACCAAGATAAATTCTCAATTCTGAACCTCTATGTTCCAAATACAAGGGCACCTACATTCATAAAAGAAACTTTACTAAAGGTCGAAGCACACACTGCATCCCACACAATAATAGTGGGAGATTTCAACACCCTACTCTCTGCAATGGACAGATCATGGAAACAGAAACAAAAAAAGGCATAGTGAGACTAACAGAAGTTATAAAACAGAAGGATTTAACAGATATCTGTAGAACATTTTATCCTAAAACAAGAGGACATACCTTCTCAGCACCTCATGGTACCTTCTCCAAAATTGACCATATAATTGGTCACAAATCAGGCATCAACAGATACAAGAAAATTGAAATAATTCCTTGTATCCTATCAGATCACTATGGACTAAGGCTGTTCCTCAATAACAGCATAAACAATAGGATTCCCACATACACGTGGAAGCTTAACAACACTCTATTCATGGATAACTTAGTCAAGGAAGAAATAAAGAGCTGGGCAGTGGTGGCACATGCCTTTAATCCCAGAACATGGAAGGCAGAGGCAGGTAGATTTCTGAGTTAGAGGCCAGCCTGGTCTACAGAGTGAGTTCCAGGACAGCCAGGGCTACACAGAGAAACACTTTGTCTCAAAAAACCAAAATAAATAAATAAATAAATAAATAAATAAATAAATAAATAATTTAATTAATTAAAGACTTTCTAGGGGTTAGTGAAAATGAAGCCACAACATACTCAAACTTATGGGACACAATGAAAGCAATCCTAAGAGGAAAACTAATAGCTTTAAGTGCCTCCAAAAAGAAACTGTAGAGAGCATATACTAGCGATTTGATGGTACATCTGAAAGCTCTAGAACAAAAAGAAGCAAACTCACTCAAGAGGAGTCAAAGGCAGGAAATAATCAAACTCAGGGCTGAAATCAACCAAATAGAAACAAAAACAACTATACAAAGAATCAACCAAACCATGAGCTGCTTCTTTGAGAAAATCAACAAAATAGATAAACCCTTAGCCAGACTAACAAGAGGGCACAGAGGCATTATCCTAATTAACAAGATCAGAAATGAAAAGGCAGACATAGCAATAAACACTGAGGAATTCTAAAAAATTCATGAGAGCCTACTACAAAAGCCTATACTCTACTAAACTGGAAAATCTGGATGAAATGGACAATTTTGTAGACAGATACCAGGTACCAAAGTTAAATCAAGATCAGATCAATGATCTAAACAGACCCATATCTGTTAATGAAATAGTAACAGTCATTAAATGTCTCCCAATTAAAAAAGCCCAATACCAAATGGGTTTGTGCAAAGTTTTACCAGACCTTCAATGAAAACCTAATACCAATACTTTGCAAACTATTCCACAAAATAAATACAGAAGGTACTCAACCCAATTCATTCAATGAAGCCACAATTACTCTTATACCTAAACCACAAAAAGACCTAACAAAGAAGGAAAACTTCAGATCAATTTCCCTTATGAATATCAATGCAAAAATAGTCAATAGAATTCTTGCAAACTGCATCCAAGAAACACATCAAAAAGATCATCCATCATGATCAAGTAGGCTTCATCACAGGAATGCAAGTTTGGTTCACTATACGGAAATCCATCAATGTTATCCACTATATAAACAAACTCAAAGAAAAAAAATATGATCATCTCATTAGATGCTGAGAAAGCATTTTACAAAATCCAACATCCCTTCATGATAAAAGTCTTAGAAAGATCAGGAATTCAAGGCCCATACTTAAGCAATATACAGAAAACAAGTAGCCAACATTAAACTAAATGGAGAGAAACTTGAAGTAATACCACTAAAATCAGGGACTAGACAAGGCTGCCCACTCTCTCCCTACCTATTCAATTTTGTACTTGAAGTGCTAGCCAGAACAATTAGACAACAAAAGGAGATGAAAGAGATATGAATTGGAAAGGAAGAAGTCAAATTATCACTATTTACTGGTGATATATTAGTATACTCAACTGACCCCAAAAATTCCACCAGAGAGTTCCTAAACCTGATAAACAACTTCAGCAAAGTAGCTGGATATAAAATTAACTCAGGCAAATCAGAGGCCTTCCTCTACACAAAGGAAAAATGGGCTGAGAAAGAAATCAGGGAAACAACACCCTTCACAATAGTTATAAATAATATAAAATACCTTGGTGTGACTCTAACTAAGCAAGTAAAAAACCTGTTTGGCAAAACTTCAAGTCTCTGAAGAAGGAAACTGAAGATCTCAGAAGATGGAAAGATCTCCCATGCTTGTGGATTGGCAGGAT
>NC_045030.1:50493535-50494928 GCF_008632895.1 Mastomys coucha | reverse complement strand
AGAATGCAAATCGATTCATTCCTATCTCCTTGTACAAAGCTCAAATCCAAATGGATCAAGGACCTCCAAATGAAACCAGATACATTCAAGCTAATAGAAAAGTAAGTGGGGAAGAGCCTTGAGCACATAGGCACAGGGGAAAATTTCCTGAACAGAACACCAATAACTTAGGCTCTAAGATCAAGAATTGACAAATGGGACCTCATAAAATTGCAAAGCTTCTGTAAGGCAAAAGACACTGTCAATAGGACAAAATGACAACCGAAAAATTTGGAAAAGATCTTTACCAACCCTATATCTGATAGAGGGCTAATATCCAATGTATACAAAGAACTCAGGAAGTTAGACTCCAGAGAAACAAGTAACCCCATTAAAAATGGGGTACAGAGCTAAACAAATTCTCAACTGAGGTATACCGAATGGCTGAGAAGGACCTAAAGAAATGTTCAACATCCTTACTCATCAGGGAAATGCAAATCAATACAACCGTGAGATTCCTCCTCACACCAGTCAGAATGGCTAGGATAAAAAACTCAGGTGACAGCAGATGCTGGCAAGGTTGTGGAGAAAGAGGAACACGCCTTCATTGCTGATGGGATTATAAGTTGGTACAACCACTTTGGGGATCAGTTTGGCAGTTCGTCAGCAAATTGGACATAGTACTACCTTCACAGGACCAAGGGCCTCTCTTCCCATTGATGAATGACTTGGCCATCCTCTGCTATACATATGCTGCTGGAGTCATTACTCCCACTATGTGTCCTTCCTTCAGTCTCTCCTCCATAGTTAGTCTCTACAACTCCTCCCATGGATATTTTGTTCCCCCTTTTAAGAAGGAACAAAGAATCCACACTTTGGTGTTCCTTCTTCTTGAGATTCTTGTGGTTTGTGGGTTGTTCTTCCTGTATTCCAAACATCTGGGCTAATATCCACTTATCAGAGAATTAACATGTGTGTCCTTTTGTGACTGGGTTACCTCACTCAGGATGATATTCTTCAGGTCCATCCATTTCCCCAAGAATTTCATGCAGTCATTGTTTTTAAGTAGTATTGAGTAGTACTTTATTGTGTAAATGTACCACATTTTCTGTATCCATTCCTCTGTTGAGGGACATCTGAGTTGTTTCCAGGTTCTGGCTATTATAAATAAGGCTGCTATGAACATAGTGGAGCATGTGCCCTTATTACATGTTGGATCATCTTCTGGGTATATGCCCAGGAGAGGTATAGCTAGATCCTCTGGGACTCCTAGGGACTAAATCACCAACCAAAGGGTATACATGGTGGGAGAAATGGCTCCAGCAGCATATGTATAGCAGAGGATGGCCAAGTCATTCATCAATGAGAGGAGAGGCCCTTGGTCCTGTGAAGGTTCTTTTTTTAAAAGTAAAAT
>NC_045030.1:50483925-50492055 GCF_008632895.1 Mastomys coucha | reverse complement strand
TCTCAAAAAATTAAAATAAAATAGAAAATCATTCATTTTGTTTAGATTTTCCAATTTTGTGAATTATAGCTTTTGAAATATCACATGATTCTTTGAATTTACTATTTTTCTGTTGTTATTTCTCCATTTTTCTATCTGATTTTGTTAATTTGAATACTGTTTCTTTGCCCTTTAGTTAGTTTGGCTAAGGGCTTATCAATTTTGTTTATTTCTCAAAGAACTAGCTAGCTCTTGGTTTCCTTGATTCTTTGTATTGTTCTCTTTGTTTCTAATTGATTAATCTCAGGCCAGAGTCTGATTATTTCCTGCTATCTACTTTTCTTCAGTGTGATAGTTGCTCTTTTTCTCTAGAGCTTTTAGATGCACTTTCAAATTGGTAATACTAGAACTCTCCAATTTCTTTATGAAAGTACTTAGTGCTGTGAACTTTCCTCTTAACAATGCTTTCATTGTGTCCCATAATGGTATGTTATTCCTTCATTTTCATTGAATTCTAGAAAATTTTCAATTATTTTATTTCTTCATTGATATAGTGTACTTTGAGTAGAGAGCTGTTCAGTTTTCGTGAGTTTATAGGAATCAGTAGCCCTCTTTTGAATTATTGCTCATGGCTCTAAGAGATTCCCAAAATTGAAGGCTATTGGCACTATCCATCATCCAGCAGAGGTGGAAGGTATGTTCCTATTACTGAAGACACCATGCATTTCACTCACAGTGGCACCTGAGTTAGAACTGACTTGAATGACTCTTCCACAAGGACTAGTTTTCATGGTACCAGAACTTGCCATGAAATTTTACAAAAGAGGGAAGCAACAAATAGTACTCTCGAGCTACAACATGTATTCAACACAACATGTACCAGCATGGCACCAAAAGTCTCAGGGTGCATAACTTAGAAATAATTAATATATCTATAAATTATAGAAAGAATATTTTGTGTATTGTATGGATGCATTATCTGTCAATTAAAAAGCCTATAACCTATGGCTTATTCAGGAAACAGGAAGTGGAACATCCTGGAGAAGAAAGAATTCTGATATAGGGGCAACCACTTGGGGATTCATCAGAAATATGTGACAATATGATGCATGGTACCTGAGCATAGGTCACCAACCATGTGGCAGAATGTAGGTTAAAATAAATGGATTAATTTATTTATGATCTAATAAGTGAAAAGCCTCACAATATGACTAAGGTATTTGTAAATACATTTTGAGTCTGAGTCTTATTTCTGGGACTATAGGGCTAGGAGGTAGAACCAGGATGAATTTCTACAATAACTAGACTTGTGACCCACTAAACAAGAGGGAAAGTATGCTGAGCATTGAAAACCTAAGCTGCAGGACTAAGTGTCTGCTTTGCCACTATGGTGCCAGGATTGCCATCAGGATGCTCGGCAGAGGCAGAACACAGTCTGTAATGGGGGTCTTCAGTCTGTGTTTTTGCTGGGTGGAAAACAGCAGTATCTTGGAAGATTGTTGTGGTTCCCAGTCTCCTGTGTACCACTGGAAGTTGGGAACAGAGGCCCAAATATATGCTTCCCCCCAGACTGTCTCTGTGCCAGGCAGGAAGGGGAAGGCAGAGCCTGGGACTAGAGGAATCTGGTTTGGTTCTGAGAGAGTGTGGAGTGTACCTAGAGGATGGGAGAGAGAAGGTCTTCTCTAGGAGATTTAGGCATTGCTCTTTACAAGAAGGCCTCTCCTCATGGGCATGTTTGATGAAGTAATGATCCTTGCTCGTCCAAACTTTTATTTGATTATAAATATGAATGCATAATCCTTACTCAGGATGAACCAGGGATTAAAATGTTTTTTTTTTTTGGGAAGGAATGCCTAGTAAGAGAAGCTCATTGTTTGAAAACTTAGGATCTATCTAGATACCTCATTAGCATGAAGAACTAGGGTGACATGCTTTGTGACAGGTTGCCATAGTCTTCTAAGTGGGGTATCTTGATTACATTCCAAAACATGTAGTTTGTCAGGGAGCTGGCCCCACACCTATTACCTACCATATTCACTTCTCAGTTTCATAGGATTTAGGCTCACACAACCTTACCAGTTCTTCTGTCTGTTGTCAGGGTCTACTTGCCCTACACTAAGCCATCTACCCAGGGCTAGCAAACTCATAGAACTTAGAAGATAACATACATTCACCATTTTACTAAACTAATATGAATCTCATCTATATTCAAACTATTTACCCTTATAAATCCACATAAGTGTAGTCTTCCACTGTTATCAAAGAAAGTTCTCTTAACAGAAGATGAAGATCATTACAAAAAACTATAGCTAATCAAAATGCATACTTATGTAGGCCAGTCCCAACTGATATATCTACAAAACAACTCCTATACATAAAGCTTGGGGAACATTGTGAAGGGTTGGAGTTAATAATCAGGAAGTTTGTTACGAGATCATGTTTCCTAGTAATGTCAGAAGTGACATTCATAAAGTCTCACAAACATGGCTGTCTAAATATGAACTGAACAAGGATAACAATTGACATGCCACAGCAGACAGGGAAAATCCCATAAGACCTCAACAATATACAAAGAATGACTTTCAAATAAATACTGGGGAGGGTGTGAGAAATAGTCTTCTCCAGTGAAGAACACAGCAATTGGTTATCTAAAAGCACATGGTCAGCCCTAAAAAATACACACATGTAACATTATACAATCTGAGCATGTTATATTTAATAATTTATATGTATATATATATATTCATTTATAAACAATTAATGAGAAAAGAGCCCATGAATTGGAAAGGCATCAAGAAAAGCACATGGGAGGGCTTTGTAGGAGGAAAAGGAAAGATGATAACGTGATGTAATTATAATCACATATATAAAAGACTAATTTTTTAAAAATGATCAGATTTATCAAGAAGTTTGATATTATATAATTTCAAAGCTTTTAAATTTAAAAAATAAAAAACATTTATGATCAGGAAAGAAAAAATGAAATATGGTCTTAGTTAGGGTTTCATGTCTGTGAAGAAACACTATGACTAAGAAAACTCTTATAAGGACAAGGTTTAGTTAGGGGGCTGGCCTACAGTTTCAGAGGTTCAGTCCATTATCATCTTGACAGAAAGTATGGGAGTATCGAGGAAGACATGGTGCTCTAGAAGGAGTTGAGTGTTCTACATCTTGATTCTCAGGTAGCCTGGAAGGGACTCTTATCACACTTGGTAGAACTTGAACACTAGGAGTCCTCAAAGCCTGCCCCCACAGTAACACAATTCCTCCAACAAGGCCACACCTAATCTAACAAGAACACACCTCTAATAGTGTTACTTGCTGTGGACCAAGCATTCAAACACATGAGTCTATGAAGGCCAAACCTATTCAATCCATTAGAAATATTAGCATATTCTAATTTAGAAAGCAATGAATTTGATTATAGATTTTCAAAAGATATATATCATGTACTTTGATCAGTATTTACCTTCTTTATTATTGTTTCTTTTGTATCTTTCAACTATAGCTCTATTTTCTTTTATACTCAGAGTAGTTTCTCTTTTGGTTTTATGTATTTCTTACCCCCCACCTCCCATACATGAGAGAAAAAAATATGAGCTTTGACTTATGAACACAGACTTGCATCTATTAACAAGATAATTTCAAGTTCCATCTATTTTCTTACAAATGACATAATGCTATTCTTTATAGTGGAAACAAACTCTATTTGGTATACATCTCAACCTGTTGGTTATGAACTCTTAAAGGGGTTAAATATCACTTATACTACATACCAGATCCTTCATCCATTCATTCATCAATGGGCACCTATTCTATAACAGCAATTTTGAATAAATATAAAAATGTCTACAGTAAACATTATTGTTATTTATTATGTATCCAAATACATGACTAGATCTTGAAAGACATTATTAATGGTGTTAAATGGAACTATAATGTGGTTTTGATTGGCAGTTACTTCATAGTAATTGATGTTATTGTTTTACATATTTTTGGTGTTTGTTTTTATTGCCTTTTTCTTGGTTGGATCATTTGCTCCTTAATTGTTATGTTTCATGAACTCTTAATAGATTTTATATACTAATTCCATGTTGACTGAAAAATGGATGACAAATTTTCTCAGATTCTGTATGCTAACTCTTCTCTTTGTTGACTGCTTCTTTTTCTGCACAGATGATTTTCAATTAATGCAATAACGCTTACCTATGGCTCCTTTTATTTCCTTAGCCATTAGAATTTCCTTTCATAAATTCCTTGCTTTTTCTTGTGTTCCCCTTATATATTTTACTAGTAGGTTCAAAGTTAATTATATGGAATTTATGTTGTTGGCGGGTTGTTTTGAATTAATGTTTGTACAGATTCATAGAGTTCTAGTTTCACTTTTTTATATATGTATATCTAGTTACTTTTCCCAATACTCTTTCTTGAAGAGAAACTAATGATACCTGTGTAGATTTATTTCTGTGTCCTCTCTTCCTATTCCATTTGTTTACTTGTTTTGTTTTATTTGTTTCTATGCTTTTTGTTTTTTTTTAACTTAATTTTATTTTTTACTTAAGGACTTTATATCCCATTCATTGCTCCCACCTTGTTGAAAAGCTATTTATTATTATTATTATTATTATTATTATTATTATTTTTATTATTATTATTTTACAATCCAGCTATTGCCCACCCAAGTCACCCCTGCCAAAGTTCCTCATACCATTCATCATCACCTGTTTCCAAGAGGATGTTCCCCACTTGCATGTCAGGACTCCCCACTCCCTGGGTCCTCAAGTATTTCAAGGGTTAGGTAGATCTTCTCTAACTGAAGACATCTCAGGCAGTCCTTTGCTGTACATGTGTCAGGGGCCTCAGAACAGCTAGTGTATGCTGCCTAGTTTGTGGCTCAGTGTCTGAGAGATCTTAGGGGTCCAGGTTAGTTGAGACTACTGATATTCCTATGCAGCCACCCTCCTCCTCAGCCTCTTCCAGTCTTTCCCTTATTCAACCACAGGGGTCTCCCATTTCAGTCCAATAGTTGAGTATAATTATCTCCATCTATCTCAGTCAGATTTTTCTTGGGACCATTAGAGGGCAGCCATGCTAGGTTCGTGTCAGTAAGGACATCATAGCATCAGTAATAATGTCAGGACTTGGAGCCTCTTCTTGAGATGGATCCCAATTTGGGCCAGTCACTGGACGTCTTTTCCCTCAGTCTCTTCTCCATTTTTTGTACCTGTGTTCTTTTAAACAGGAACAATTCTGGGTCAGAATTTTTGACTGTGGGATGGTAAGCCCACTTGATGCCCTGTCTTTCTATTGGAAGTAAAATCTATGAGTTCCCTCTCCCCACTGTTAGATTCAGTGTATCTGGTTTTATGCTAAGGTCCTGGATATACTTATATTTGAGCTTTGTGCAAGGTGACAAATATGTATCTATTTTCTTTTTTTTTTTACATAAAGTAGCCAGTTAGTCCAGCATCATTTCTTGAAGATACTTTCTTTTTCCATTGTATATTTTTGCCTTCTTTGTCAAAGATCAAGTGTCTATAAGTATGTGGGTTTGTTTATTAATAGTTCTTCAGCTCTATCCCAATGATCTACCTGTCTATCTCTGTACCAATAGGATGCAGTTTTTATCACTATTGCTCTGTCAGACAGCTTGAGGTCAGGAATGGTGATTCCTCCAGATTTTATTTTTTTATTGTTAAGAAATATTTTTGCTATCCTGGGTTTTTCATTTTTCTATATGAATTTGAGAGTTGCTTTTTTGCGTGTCTGGGAAGAATTGTTTTGGAATTTTAATGGGGATTGCACTGAATCTGGAGATTGGTTTTTGTACAATGGCTATTATTAGTATGTTAATTCTACTAATCCATGAGCATGGGAGAGCTCTTTATTTTCTGAAGTCTTCTTTGAGTTCTTTCTTGAGAGACTTGAAGTTTTTGTCATAAAAATCTTTCACTTGTTTCATTAGAGTTATACCAGGATGTTTTATATTATTTGTAACTGCTATAAAGGGTGTTGTTTCCATATTTTCTTTTTCAACCCATCTATCATTTGCATAAAGGAAGACTAATGATTTATTTGAGTTAATTTTATATCCAGCCACTTTGCTGAAATTGTTTATCAGCTGTAGGATTTCTCTAAGAATTTTTGGAGTCATTTATGTATAATATCATATCATCTACAAATAGTGATACCTTGAATTTTTCTTGGCCAATTTGTATATCCTTGATCTCTTTTGTTGTCTTATTCCTCTAGCTATAACTTTAAGTACTATATTGAATAGATACAGGGAGAGTGGGCAGCCTTGTCTTGTCCCTGATTATGGTGGCATTGCTCCATTTAATTTAATATCAATTGTTAATTAATTTGCTGTTGGTTTGCTGTATATTGCTTTTTATTATATGTAGGTATGTGCCTTGAATTCTTGATCTCTTCAATGCTTTCTCATGAAGTGGTTTTGTATTTTCTCAACTGCTTTTTCATTATCTAATGAGATGATTATGCAATTTTTGTTTATTATAGAGGATTACTTTAATGAATTTTCATATATGGAATCAACCTTGCATCCCTGGAATAAAGACTACCTAATTGCAGTGTATGATGATTTTTATGTGATTTTGGATTCTTTTTGCTAGAATTTAACTTAGTGTTGTTGCATGTATATTCATTAGCAGAATTTTTCTGAAGTTCTCTTTGTTGGGTCTTTTATGGTTTAGGTATCAGAGAACTGTGGCTTCATAGAATGAATTAGGGAGTGTTTCTTCTGTTTCTATTTTATGGAATAGTTTCTATTTTATGGAATGTATGTAATACCTCTTCTTTGAAGGTCTGCTAGAATTCTACCCTAAAACTATTTGGCCCTGTGCCTTTTTCTTTTTCTTGTTGGTATGTTTTTAGTGACTTCTTCTATTTCCTCACTGGATATGGAACTGTTAAGATAGTTTATTTGCTCCTCATTTAACTTTGGTTCATGGTATCTGTCTATAAAATTATCCATTTCATTTAGATTTTCTAGTTTTGTTGAGTACAGGCCTTTGTAGGAGGATCTAAACATTTGTAAAATTTCCTCAGTTTCTGTTATTATGTCTCCCTTTTCATCCCTAATTTTGTTAGTTTGGACACTATCTTTGTGCCCTTTAGCTAGTTTTGCAATGGTTTATTTATGTTGTTGATTTTCTCAAAGAACCAGCTTTTAGTTTTGTTGATTGTTTGTATCATTTTCTTTGTTTTGATTTGGTTTATTTCAGCCTTGAATATGACTATTTCGTGCTGTCTACTCTTCTTGGGTGTGGTTGCTTCCTTTTGTTCTAAGGCTTTCAGGTGTGCTGTTCAATTGCTAGTGTAGGATCTCTCCAATTTCTTTATGAGGGAACTTAGTGCTATTAATATTCCTTTTAACAGTGCTTTCATTGTATTCCATAAGTTTGAGTATACTGTGTCATCATTTTTACTGAATTCTAGTGTGGGGCAGTGGTCTGTTCAAGCAAACTGGTCCTGGTCAAGTACAGGTCTGGAACCCAAATGACTTGGTGGGCAATAATTTCTGCCTGCAATGGATGGAAGTATTTGGCCATGCCTCTAGGGTCCCTGGCTCCTGTTTCAATCCCAAACTCCCAGAGCCCCACCCGCAGGAGAGGTGTGTTCTGTCAGATAGACAATGCCTCAAGCTCCCATCAGTCTAGCTGGACCCTACCCCTAGTCATCTGACCACAACCAAGTATGCCCCACCCCACAGACAGATAGGCCTGCCTCACAATATAAGGGGCAGTTTGCCCCCTCCCCCTCTCTTGCTTTCTCTCTTGTTCTCCCCTCTCTCTTGCTCTCTCTTGCTTTCTTCCTCTCTTGCCCTCTCTTTCTCTCCTTTTCCTCTCTTTTTCTCCTTTCACTCTCTCTCCACATGGTCATGGCAGACCTCTTCTCCCTTTTCTATAATACAATATCTTATGAGTATGCATTGCCTCCTTTTAACTAACACTTTGTGCAGCCCCAGTATCTGTAGCAGAGAGGCCCAGACCAGCAACTCTCCTGCCCCACACTAGCACAGAATAGCCAAACTGCTGCCCTTTTCCCCACTCCCTTCTTCCCTCTGTGATATCCAGTGGCACTTGCGATGTCCAGAGGCTGAGACTTATGTCCTTGGCTTTTCGGGAGTCC
>NC_045030.1:50483587-50483915 GCF_008632895.1 Mastomys coucha | reverse complement strand
TTTTCGGGAGTCCAAGAGACACCCTGCAGCTGTCTCGTTATGTCTGCTCCTGCGGACTTGTACCCAGATGCCCCCCGGGGGGGGGTGGAGTATATAGGCAGACACCTATACCTGTGCTGCCCAGAGCACAGGGACCATTGCAACTGTGGGTAGGTGGGTCCCACATTGTTATGGCGACAGAGAGAGAGAGACGTCTGTTCCAGACATTCTCGGAAATCTTTAATATCTTTATTTCTTCCCTGACTAAGTTATTACTGAGTAGTGAGTTGTTCAGTTTCCATGGGTATGTGAGTTTTCTGTTGTTGTTTTTTTTTTTATTTCTTTATAT
>NC_045030.1:50443520-50482669 GCF_008632895.1 Mastomys coucha | reverse complement strand
TATTTTTTGGGTATATGCCCAGGAGTGGTATAGCCAGGTCCTCTGGTAGTACTATGTCCAATTTCCTGTTGTTTTTGTTATTAGTGAAGACCAGCCTTAGGCCATGGTCATATGATAGGATGCATGAGATAATTTCAATCTTCTTGTATCTGTTGAGGCATGTTTTGTGACCGATTATGTGGTCAATTTTGGAGGAGGTACCATGAGGTGCAGAGAAGATGGAGTATTCTTTTGTTTTAGGGTGAAATGTTTTGTCGATATCTGTTAAATGCTTTTGGTTCATAGCCTCTATTAATTTTACTGCATCTCTGTTTAGTTTCTGTTCCAATTACTTGTCTATTCCTGAGAGTGGGGAGTTGAAGTCTCACACTATTATTGTGTGGGGTTCAATGTGTGTTTTGAGCTTTAGTAATGTTTATTTATAAATGTGGGTACCTTTCACTTTGGATATAGATGTTCAGAATTGAGACTTTCTCTTGGTGGATTTTTCCTTTGATGAATATGAAAGGCCCTTCCCTATCTTACTTGATAACTTTTGGTTAAAAGTTCATTTTATTGGATTTTAGAATGCCAACTCCTGCTTGTTTCTTGGGACTATGTAAAACATTTTTCCAGCATTTTACTCTGAAGTATTGATTGTCTTTGTCATTGAAGTATGTTTCTTGTATGCTGCATCCTGCTTGTGTATCCAGTCTGTTAGGTGTATATATAAATATGCATATATATATATATATATCTTTTACCTGTTTTTCCTGTATTTCTTTCAGTGAGTTATTTATATCTTCCTTAAAGGGTGCAATTCATATATGTATATATATATGTATATATGTATGTATAATATCGCTCAATATCAATGGACTCAATTCATATACATATATGAATTGAGTCCATTGATATTGAGAGATATTAAAGACAGATAATTGTTAGTTCCTGTCATGTTTGTTGTTGTAGGTAGCATTATGTATATGTGATTCTTGTTGGTTTTGTTGTGAGGTAATTAATTTCTTCCCTCTCTCTCTCTCTCTCTCTCTCTCTCTCTCTCTCTCTCTCTCTCTCTCCGTCTCTCGTGCCCTCCCTGTATTGGAGCTTTCCTTCTAGAATACTTTATAGGGCTGAATTTGTAGATAGATATTGTTTAAATTTGGTTTTGTTGTAGAATATTTTGGTTTCTGCATCTATGATTATTGAGTTTTGCAGGCTATAATAACCTGGGCTGGCATTTGTGTTCTCATATGGTCTGCATGACCTTTGTTCAGGCTTTTCTGTCTTTTAGGGTCTCTGTTGAGAAGTCTGGTGTAATTCTGATAGGTATGCCTTAATATGTAACTTGGCCTTTTTCTTTTACAGCCTTTTATATTCTTTCTTTGTTCTGTGCATTTTCTGTTTTGATTGTTATGGGACAAGAAGATTTCCATTTCTGGTCCTATTTATTTAGTGTTTTGCAGGCATCTTACACATTAATAGGCACCTCTTTCTTTAGGTTAGTGGAGTTTTCTTCTCTGATTTTGTTGAAGACATTTTCTGGTCCTTTGAGCTGGGAATCTTTGCTCTCTTCTATTCCTTATTCTTAGGTTTTGTCTTTACACTGTGTCCTAGAATTCCTGATTGTTTTCAGTTAGGAGGTTTTTATGCTTTGTATTTTCTTTGACTGTTGTGTCATATCTTCTAAACCTCAGATTCTCTCTTCTATCTCTTTTATTCTGTTGATGCTTTCATCTGTAGCTCCTAACCTCTTTTCTAGGTTTTTCCATTTCCAGGATTGCCTGCATTTGTGATTTCTTTATTGTTTCTACTTCCACTTTTAGGTTTTAGATCTCTTTGCTCAATTCTTTCACCTGTTTGATTGTGTTTCCCTGTATCTCCTTAAGGGATTTATTTGTTTCCTCTTTAAGAGTTTCTACCTTTTTACCTGTTTTTCCTGTATTTCTTTCAGTGAGTTATTTATATCCTCCTTAAAGGGTGCTGTTATCTTCATGAGATAGGATTTTATTTCAGCATCATGGTTTTCAGGTGTGCTGGGTTATCAAATAGGGCTTTCTGAGTTGGGAGAACTGGGTTCTGATGATGTCAAAGTATTTGACTTCCATTGCTTATGGTCTTGCACATGCCTCTAGCCATTTGGTCATCTCTGGTGTTAACTGGTGTGGGTGTCTCTTTCTGGAGCCTGCTTCCTATGTCCCTGGGGGAAGGTGTAGGCCTGAAGGGAGGTGGAGATCAAGCAGAGGGGAGGCATGTTGCTTTCACTTGGCTCTTGCAGTCTAATTTTTGTTTTCCTTCATATGAAACTTGGGTTAATTTAATTTGAAATTTCTGTGAAGAATGTCTTGCCCAAATGCTCTGACATATTTGGTTATGTCACTACCTTTTATTTTTGCTTTGTTTTCTCTTACCACAGAAAAACTTCCCCTACTTTGTTCAGCTAGCATTTGAAGAAGCTCACCAATTTCACTCTTCCTGATTTCACATCACATCAGTACAGATGACATGTCAAGCTGAAAATAAAACCTCACACTTTTGACTCTAAATTATAAAAACAGAGAAACTGTTAGTTGAAAATTTATATAGAGTTCATGCCTGTTCCAATTATGTGTGGTCAGGATGACAGTGTCATATAATACCAACATGGAAAGTGTGTAGAAAGTGTTTTCAAAGAATAATGATGTTACATTGTGGATCCTAGAAATGCTGGCTTATTTTGGCATTTTGTCAGAGTATAGATATAGTTAATGCTCTTTGTTATATTCTTTATTGACCCTTGCTCTCTTGTGAGGTTTTTTTTCCCAAAATCTTACAGGGAAAAATATTTTCTATTATCTGCATCTATCATCAGCTTAAATAAACATTTCTCTGAACAGCTTATACTTTTGAAAAATCAAAATACTAGAAACATTTAAATATCCCTTCTGGCTACAACTTACTCCAATACAAGTGACAATATATCAATTACTGCCCAATATTTTGCCATATTACCTTAATATGAAGTATCAAACTTTTGTTATATTTTTTACTTATTATTTTATATTTTGTTCAAAGAACTTTTGAAATTATGAATAAAGATATCCTGTACTGCTGGAGATATGGAAGAAATGTTTACTGAATTACCTGAATCAGTACCAGTGGCTATTTACTATCTTTTGATGCCTGCATCTTCTCTGGTTATAAGCTCATAGGAAAAAAAGGTTGCAGTCTAATTTTAATCTTCAATTTTCAAGGCAATGTTCATTCAATTTATGCTGCTGCACTTTCAAAAATTCAATTTATCAAAAATCTCTGATCTTAGGCAATAATTATACCATGCTCCCTAGAGTGATATGTATTTCATTTGGCTGCTTGTTTAAACTGGCAAGCCTATGTTTTTCTTACTTAGATCATCTTATTTTATTTTATAAGTATAAAACTGCAGGAGATAAAAGCGTTAGTAAACAGAGTAATATCAATGATAATACATAATTAGATGGAAGTTGCACAGGTTTTTGTCTCAAAATAGACTATAACTATAATACAGTCTAGTTTGTACAGTTGTGTTTGAGATAACATGACTGATCCATGGCTGAGTAGTTCATGGATTAGAATATCATATCAAATTCATTAATGTTAGAAAGTGTTTCCATTCAGCTTCATTGATACCCAGTCACTGAAGAATAATGCACAATTATTTCATTGGTGTTTCAAAGACAGGTATTTGTCTGTATATTTAAGATGGTCACTACTTATTCAACTTCAGCTACATTTCATACAAATTGAAGCATTACCAGTGTTAATGCTGATATTAAATTCACTGGGGTATGTGTTAGCTTACCTGAGTTTCCCCAAATATTTCTAACTTTTGGGCAGAATGCCTAGCAATTGTCAACTTTTTATCTTTTTATTTCATTTGTGTCAAACTCATATGGACCACTGAGTTTTGCTCCTGTTTCTTCTAGAAAGCAAAATAGCTGAGTGTGAATAATTTATACAGAAAATAAGTTTGTTTTGTTTTACAGTTATGAATATTCAAGAGCATAGCACGCTATTTTCTTGGCTCTTGATGAATCTCATAGTGGGAGGGCAAGTATGTGTATATGTAAGAAGAGCAAGAAAAAGGAGTAAAGAAAAGCCAAATTTATTGCACAAACAACCAATCTTATAGTAGCTAATCAGTTCCTTCAATTAGATTTTTTAAAGATACAGTCACACCTTTAAAAACACTACCTCTTAACACTCCTAAAATGGCAGATGATTTCATTATAAGCTTTGGAGTGAACAAATATTCAGACCAAAACAGTAAAGGGACTTATTTTCCTGATAGGGATTGGTGGCCTATGCTTATAATTCTTGACGGATTCAGAAACTTCAGATGGGGGATTACTACAGGTTCAGGGCTAGCACAACTTATAGAGTGACTATGAGACCAACCGGGACCACAGAGTGAAATCCTGTCTGGAAAGTATATATTAACTGCTATTATTACTTTCCTTCATGTCCATATATTTGGTTAGGCACTATCACTATTCAATGAGGTCCTAATATTCTATCAGATTGTGCTGCTGAAGGTGTCATAGGGTGGTATAAAAAACCAGCAGAACATTGTTTCTCTTTTTGTCTCATCATACATCTGTATGTAATGCCTATACATAAAGATTAAGATAATAAAATCCTAACTATGAGACATATATTCTCTTTCTTCAGAAAGAGTATATGGCAATAACCTGTACATACTAACATTGTACTCTAAAGCAGACAGTTAAATTTTCCAGAGTGGGACAAAGAAGGAGTATGAAAGCCCATTTTGTATTTCATACAAACTTAGACCATTCCACTTAAAATGTTTCAGGTATATAATTTTTAAATTTTAAATTATACCCTCTTGTAAAATGGTTTAGAATCTATAATCACCATTTAGGTTCTATATTTACACTTTCTTCTTCAAGAGGAAAATAATAGTACGGTAATAGTACACAGTGTTTTGCTCTGTCCATGTTGATGATGAGGCTTTCTTGGTTGGTTATGTCCATTATTCTTGGCTAGTCACTTCTTTTGTGAAGAAGAATCTTTCTCTATGATACTCCTCTGTATTAGTACAGCAGCCATATCCAACAATCCTTAATCTCAGTTTATGTATAAGCTATCAAAGACCAACAGATCCATAGGGTTCTTCATGAAGAAATATCATGGATTACTGACAAGTACTATGAGCCAAGGAACAAGTCAGAACCTGGAGACAAGGTACAGGCACTATGGCAGCCAAATCCATCAAAAACTAGATTAATAAAGCCAAGGTCAAGATTAACACACACAGTAGTAGAATATGGGCAAGTTCCTATCTGATTATGTTCATGAGGGTTTCATATTCCAACTCAGAGGAGTGCTGCTAAACTAAATAAACTTGATATTGAGGACTTTTGAAGTTATATCAAAATATCCAGGGAATAAGAAAAATTTTAAAATGTTTTAAATCATGTGGTCACTGAGATTTGAAGTAAGAGTCAAATTGTTATATGTGAGGGATTGGGAAATACTAGGCAGGCAATATTTGCTTTATATCTTTTAGCATATTAATCATCTGTTTTTTGAGATTGAAGTGAATGTAATCAAATTACTATGGTTCACAGATGCTAGCCATATTTAATAGTTAGTCAAATTGCATAAATACAACGTCCTACTTTTGTTTTCTACTGTCTTTCTCCAATATGTTTCTATTGACATTTTCCTCCATATTATCTGCCTTCTTGGTTTCATTTGCATTATTATTTAGACTATAATTATCTAAGACTGTCAAAATCCAGCCTTATTGCCAATGTTTCATATGTGATTTGGCTTTCATGACATAACATGCTTTGTGTTTATTGAATTACCCCAACTTTCCAAAATTTCATTTAGTTACTTAAAGAAACTTAGAAAGCACTGTTTCAGAAGAAAGAACTGCATAACCCAAAGGTATTTTCTTTGTTCTATTAGTCTATGAATGTGTGTGTGTCTGTCTTTCTGTCTGTCTGTCTTTCTGTCTATCTCCATCTCTCTGTGTCTGGAGAAGTTATTGTTGACATTATATAAAAAGTATCTATGTGCCAGGCAGTTGTGGTACACTCCTTTAATCCCAGCACTTGTTAGGCAAGAGATAAATGGATTTCTGAGTTCGAGGCCAGCCTTGTCTACAGAGTGAGTTTCAGGCCAGCCAGGGCTATACAGAGAAACCCTGCCTTGAAAACAAAACAAAACAAACCTATGAAATGAGGAAACATGAACAAATGTGTTCTGTATCATGTTACTGTTTCTTCTTAAATAGCTTCTGGTCTTTTATGGATGATGGTTTTATCAAATACATAGTACGACTTGTGGCAATGAGTAAGGAGGATTGAAAATTCTACTTCTGTTCTTTTCCAATTGTAAATATTCTCTTTTGGAGTAAATTAAATAGCTGGGATTGTGACACCCATTTTATGTTTTGTTGATACTTATATTACTTACCTTTGCTGTTATCATTTTAGATTATTAATATAAGCATGAAACATGGCAGTTTTGTATTGAAGATTCCTTAGATGTTAATAAACATGCTAGGCACAAAATAAAATATAGTCAAAAAATATACATTGACATAATCTTTGTCTTTAAGGACATTAGAATTACCTTTTATTAAATCATTCTAAAATAATGTTGCAAAGTCAATTTCACATGTAGTAATTAATGCAATGAGAGCTAACTAAACCTTGATGTTGGGTTGAAATAGAAGAGGTGAATATTCTTTCTGAGATCTTAACAGTAAATAGAAACTTAAACAGCCAGAGTTTAAACATTTAAATGCTACATGTGTAGCATGTAGATTCTATTACCCCACTTTAAGCTCCAAGTAGACCACGCTACTAGCTCTAACCAGGTTAGATCAATGTATGACACACACACACACACACACACACACACAACACACACACACACACACTCACACATGCACACACACACAGAGACAGACACATACACACACATTAACTTATTTTTACATGTTTTTAGCTCAATGGCTGGGCTCTTCTAAGCCTTCCACAGCTAGGGTGTCCTTGTTTTCACTCCTAGATCAACACTTCTAAATCTTCCCTCAACTCAGTTGCCCATTTACCTTTTCCTGCTCAGCATCTTAAATCTGTCCTCAGTTTGGTTGCATTTCTAATCTCCCAGCAACTAATTCAGGCCCAGTATGGGGAAACAGCCAATGGCTACTCCACATGAGATCTCAGATGGCTGGTGGCTCTCTCTCCTTCCAGAGCATGGTGAACTCTTTCTCCTCTTGAATCTTCTAGCCTGCCTGTGAGAACCTACAGGACCCACATTATCCACCCAGCCATTGGATGCTAGCATCTTTATTGATTGATCAAGAAGCAGTTGAGGAAAAGGACCTTCAGCATTCACATACAGACTCCTGATCAAAGCATCAGGACCACCCTTACACACTGGTACCTGTGTACATATATATTATATGTACATGTATATATATATATATATATATATATATATATATATATATATATATATATATCTGTACAAAATGTCCACATAATTGGGTATGTAAATTGCTTTATAAATATGTGTGTTTTGGACAGATAATGCTTATTTCATTTATTTGACTTTTTTCAGTATTATTAAATTATTTACTTGCATTTATTTAGCACACAAGTGTTTTTCACTCTCACATTACTCATTCAAATGGACTCCAAATGGCCATTTTACAAACCATCCTAACTACAGTTTTTAAGAGTTGTTTTACAGATGTTTTCTCAAATATAAGTGTAATTGAAACTACTGGGTTTAAACAGTTCTTTTACTCAGACTTTGTTAATATCAAGTTTCCTCTATCTACTTTGAGTTTCAAAAGGAAAAATATATCTAGATATATGAGTACAAAATTCAGCTAAGCTAATGGATCTTAGTCAATTCAGAGCTGTGAAGAAAACCAATTCTAACCTGGGAAATCGATTGGAAATGTGGGAAAGTCAGATGGTAGGAAACCAGTGACCAAAGGCACTTAAATTGGGTTAGAAATGGAATTTCAGACTACAAAATGCTTGAAGATTTGGAGGAACTAAGCAATCGTGATTCTAGTGATTCTGCTGGGGAGAAGTGTTAAACTTCCTGGCTCCAGAAGGGTAGCATATCCTGAGGGAAATTATAATTAAAGCACAACAGATTGTAGTTTTCTTTTTTCAGAGAAATTGTAAAGAGCCAGATGAATTCAGTGCAGCCTCCCAAAGGACTGTTCAAAGATCTCCAGGTAAAGAAAAATCTGTTCTGGAAACAGGGGAAAAAGAAGGAAATGGAATAAAATAAGAGTCTGCTGCATCAGTTAAGAATTTTAGAGGAAAAGATAAAGGCAGCAGGAAACTGAAATGAATTCAAGCTCACAAGAGCAGCCAGAGATTAAACGGGGTATGTAGGTAATGAGAAGTCTTTGTTATTATATCATAGAGAGATCAGAAACAAAATGGATTGCCTAATTCATTGAAGTAAGTACAATTAAAATGACTATTAACTCTGCCTTTTCATGTCTATATTTAACTATAATAATGCATTTCTTTCCTAAGAGCTATTTGGGCAAGTTGGAAATAATGGAAACTGAGCAAAAAGTGAACAGCCAGGAGCTAGTCATTAAATGAGGAAGGAATTACATTAGGGAATAGCTAACTTCTGGTTTGGATTCTTATGTCCTTTTTTTTTTTTTTAATTCTCTATGTTTTACCTCCATAGATCAAATTCAAATCTGTTCCTAGGAAGATAAACATTGTGAGAAAATATCAGTAAAATAAGTCATATCTGTGCTTAGAATCATAGTATTTTTTAATACAGTTATGCTATAGATTGTTTTTTTTTTAATTTTTGTGATTAAATAGACACATAAAAGAAAACCATTCAAATTTCAACAAGAAGGACTAATCATTGGCTGTCTGGCTATCTTCAAAGGATGGTAAGAAATATTTTTGCTCAGGCACACACCCATAAATTGCTATACTTCAGACAAAGAACATTATATTAGAAACACATTTATATCTTGTATGTTTTGAAATAGCTAAAGGCAAGATGATAGAAAAGATAAAATTGTACAGTTTTTTACATTAGTGACTTTTACCATTGTGCCATTTGCAAGTAGCTTTCCATTAAGTTCTCTAAATACCCTTTTTATCCAACTCAGATGTATTCATATACAATGTTCTTGTAGTCATATTCTTTGCTAGCTGTTCATTCAATTAACCTATGTTACTGTGTTCTTATGATTCTGTATATGATTACTTTTTCCCAAGAGGTAATATGGAAAAGTGGTCTTGTGATACAACCAACCTAATTTTAGTTAACATGCTATTTTTATGATAAATTTTAGATGATCTGGAAATATATTAGAAGAGGTTATTAAGAAGGTCTAATGTATTTAATTCCCATAAAATAACTCTTTGTACATGAATATGGAGGAATATATGGAACCTCTGATATGAAGCTTCTGGATAGTAAGTTCCATAGTTAGAACACATAATCTCTTATATCTGGTTCTAGATTTTTTGTTTAAATCACTAAACTTTATTGGTAATATCTTGCACTGCACTGGCTTGAAGTTAAATAGAAAGTTCATGATACATTTTCTATTAAGAGGGAGAAGGCAGAAATATCTGATATATCCTTTATTCTAAATGACTTGCATTTATAGGATTAATAACTATACAAATAAGATTGAATCTATGTCCCCCACTTTATACAATCTTATGCTTAGAATAAGAGCTAAATGTCAAATTAAAAAAATCAATAAAAATCATTGGAATCTTCTCTTTCTATTAATCTCTCAGCCTCCCTGCAGAAACCATATTGTCCCCCACTGATTGTATACATAAGAATTTCAAGGCAAAATTACTCACACTAAGGGGAAAATCAGTTTGCTATACACTATCTATAGGTATGGATGATCAGCATTAAGAATCTAACCATTCTTACTAAAGCTTATATTATGTATTGAATCACACATATTAATAATGGTAGAGGATTTAAATACCCCACTCTCACCAATGTAAAAGTCATCCAGACAGAAGCTAAGTAAGAAATAATAAAATCATCAGATTTTATGAATCAAATGGACCTAAAAGATATTTATAAATCATTTTACTCAAATGTATTAGAATATAGCTTTATTTCACAAACTCATAGAACCATGTCCAAAATTAGTCTTATCGTCCCTCAGAAAGCAAGTGTCAAGAGATATAAGACAACTGAAAGAGGCCCCTGTATTATAATAGATCACCATGGATTAAAAGTGGACTTCAACAAAAATTGAAACAACAGAAAACCTACAAACTGATGGGAACTGAACAACTGTCTACTCAATGACATGGGATATAAAAAGAAATAAAAAAAAGTCAAAGAATTTCTATAATTCTGTGAAGATGAAGGCACATCATTCCCAACCTTATGAGACAAAATGAACTCAGGGGTAAGAGGAAATTTCATATAACTAGATACCTTCATAAAGAAAGTAGAGAGTCCTCAAGTTAACTATTTAAAGTATACCAAAAAATAAATATACCTGAAAGTTTTAGAATAAGAGAAGAAGGAGAAAGAAAAGGAGAAGGAGGAGGAGGAGAAAGAGGAGGAGGAGGAGGGAGAGGAAGAGAAGGAGGAGGAAAAGGAGGAGGAGGAGGAAAAGGAAAAGGAGGAGGAGGAGGAGGAGGAGGAGGAGGAGGAGGAGGAATCACACCCAAGAGTAGATTGCAGGAAATAATCACTCAGGGCTGAAATGGAACAGTTAGAAACAAAGAACAATACAAAGAATCAAGGAGATCGAGATCTGGCTCAAGGTAGAAATGCTTAGCCAAACTAACTAAAAGATAGTCAGTACCCAAATGAACAAAATCATAAACCAAATGGGAGACATAAGCCACCAAACCTAGACATTATTTTGGATGCTGGGAAACACTTGTTGATAGAAGCTTGATATGGATTCTCCTGAGTGGTTCTGCCAGAGCCTGACAAATACAGAGGAGGATGCTCCAAGCCAAACATTGGACTGAGCTCGGGGGTCCCTGATAGAGGAATTGGAGAATGGACTAACATAGCTGAGGGGGGAGCAAAAGTTTCAACAGACCAGACCTCCCAGAGCTCCTGAAGACTGAACCATCAACCAAAGAATACACATGGAATGACCCATGGCACTGGCCACATATGTGGCAGAAGATGGCCTTGTTGGACATCAGTGGGAGGAGAGGCCCTTGGTAACTGAGAGGGTTCAATGTCCCAGTGTAGGGGAATGTCATGGAGGGAGGATGGGAGTGAAGGGTGGGGGAGCACCCTCATATAGGCCAAGGATGTGGGATGTGATAAGAAGTTTCCAAAGGGGAAACCTTGAAAGGGGAAAATATTTGAAATATAAATAAAGAAGATCCAAGAAAAATATGGACACTGAGGAATTTCAAAGAATCATTAGGTCTTACTTCAAAATGCTGTACTCAACAAAATTGGAAAATATAAATGAAATGGATGATTTTCTAAATATATACCACCTACCAAAGTTAAATCAAGATCAGGTAAACTATATATATAGTCCTATAACCTCTAAGAAAATAGAAATAGTCACTGAAAGTCTATTTCTACCCCCTCAAATAATATCTCAGGGTCAAATGGTTTTATTCCAGAATTCTACCAGACTTTTAAAGAAGAGCTAATACCAATACTCCTCAAACAATTCTGCAAAATAGCAACAGTATTAACATTGTCAAACTCATACTGTGAGTCCAGTTACCTAGATACCTAAGCCACCCCGACTTAACAAAGAAAGAGAATTTCAGATCAATTTCCGTTATGAACATTGGCGCAGAAGTAGTCAATAAAATACTCACAAACTGAATCCAAGAGAACTTCCAAACATCATTCACCATGATCAAGTAGGCTTCATCCCTACTTGATATATATATATGCATATATATATATATATATACATATATATATATGTGAAAATGCATCAATAAAATCTACCATATAAACAATTTGACCAAAAATGCCTACATGATTATCTCATTAGATGCTAAAATAGACTTTGACAAAATCCAACACCCCTTCATATTAAAAGTCTTGAAGAGGTCATAAATATAAGACCCATATAAAAACAAAACAAAGACAATATTCAGCAAGCTATAAGCCAACATCAAATTAAAAGGAGAGAAACTTAAAGTGATTCTACCAAAATCAGGGACAAGACAAGGCTGTCCACTCTCTTCATATCTATTCATTATACTACTTGACGTTTTACCTAGCTAGAGCAATTACACAACTAAAGCAAATTGGAAAGGAAGAAGTCAAAGTATCGCTATTCACAGATACTATGATAGTATACATAAGTGTCCCAAAAATTCTACCAGAAAATTCCTACAGCTGTAAACCCCTTAAATAAAGTGGCTGGATACAAAATTAATTTTAAAAAATCAGTAACCCTCCTTTATACAAACAATAAACAGGGTGAGAAAGAAATTAAAGAAACAACGCTCGTTACAATAGCCACACATTATTTAAAATATCTTGGTGTAACTCTAACTAAGCAAGTGAAATACCTGTCAAACAAGAATTCCAAGTCTGTGAATAAAGAAACAGAGAAAGACATCAGAAGGTAGAAAGAGCTCTCCTGCTTATGGATAGGTAGGATTAACACAGTAAAAATTGTTATCTTGCAAAAAGCAATCTATAGATTCAATGCAATTCCCCTCAAAAGTCTAACATAATACTTTACAGACGTTAAAAGAACAATTCTCAACTTCATATGGAAAAAACAGAACTCAGGATAGATAAAACAATTCTGTACAATGAAAGAACTTCTGGAGTTGTCATCATCCTTGAATCCAAGCTGCATTACAGAGCAATAGTAATGAAAACTACATGGTATTGACATAAAAACATTCATGTTGATCAACCCAGGAATTATACTATATACCTGTGGAAATTTGATGGACAAAAGAAAACATCTTCAACAGATGGTGCTTAACTAACTGGATGTCTGCATACAGAAGAATTCAAATAGATCCATGTCTGTCACCCAGCTCAAACCTCAAGTCCAAGTGGATCAAAAGTTTTCAACAGAAAACTCTATATAATAAATCTAATAGAAGAGAATTTGGGGAATAGCCTTGAACTCATAGGGACAGGAGACAACTTCCTGAACAGAAAAACAACATCTCAGGCACTAAGGTCAACAATTAATTAGTAAATGAAACCTCATAAAACTTAAAATCTTCCTAAAGGCAAGGGCCACCATCAGTAGTACAAAATGACATCCTACAGATCTGACACAGGACTGATATATAAAATATATAAACAACTCAAGATATTTGAGATCAGCAAACCAAATAACCCAGTTTAAAATAGGATTCAGATCTAAGTAGAGAATTTGTGATAGAGGAATGCCTACTAACTGAGAAGCAGTTAAATAAATCTTCAACAATCTTAGGTGTTGGGAATGAAAAATGCAACTAAGTTGTTGCAATTTATAAATGCAAGTCAAAAGACTCTGAGATTCCATCTTATACCCATCAGAATGGCTAAGATTAAAAACTCAAGTCACTGTTCATGCTAGCAAGAATATGGAGCAAAACAGAATATTTCTCCATTGTTCGTAGGAGTGCAAACTTGTACACGATTTTTTAAATCAATCTGACAATTTTTCAGAAAAATTGGGAATAGTTCTATCTCAAAACCAGCTATACTACACATAAGCATATGCACAAAAGATGCTCCATTATACCAACTATTTTCATAGTAGCTTTATTCATAATAGTCCTTTACAAGAAACAACCCAGATGACCTTCAACAGAAGAATGCATTTAGAAAAAGTGGTACATCTAAACTATGTCATATTACTCAGCTATTGGAAACAATGACATCATGGGATTGTCAGGCAAATGGACAGAGATATACAAGATCATTCTAAGTGACATGACCCAGACCCAGGACAATCATGGTATATACTCACGTATAAGTAGATATTTGCCATAAAACACAGTATAATCATGATACAATCCACAGACCCAACAAGGCTAATTATCAAAAAAGTCTCCAGGGTGATGTTTGAATCACACTGAGAAGGGAAATAAAATAGACATAGGAAATTGATAGAGGGAAAGAACAAGTTGGTAGAAGGCATGAGAAGGAAACAGAATGGTTCAAGTCTTGGGACTGAGGAAGGAAGATGCAGGGGCATCTCTGGAACAAGCTAGAAACCTAGGACAATGGAAACCCCAGCAATTTAAGATTACTAGCAATAGGGGATATAGAGCCTAAAATTGCTACCTCCTATAACCAGGCAAGACTTTCAATTGAGGGATGAGGACACCAACCCAGCCAAATACCATCAACTCACAATTTGTCCTGCCTACAAGATGTACAGGGATAAATATGGAGCCATTGAGGGAATGGCCAAACAGTAATTGGCCCAACTTAAGAGTTATACCATGACAGAGAGCTCACCATTGATGCTATTAATGATAGTCTGCTATACTTGTAGATAAGAACCTAGCATAGTTTTGTCTAAGAGGCTTTACCCTACTGCTGATGGAAACATGCAAACATTAGGCAGAATTTGGCGAATCATGGAAGAGCAGGGTAAAACATTGAAGGAGCCAGAAATGCCTAGTACATCAAAGAAAACCTAAAGAGTCAACTATCCTAGACCCATATGGGATCAAATAGACCGAGCCGCCAAAGCAATACCATACATAAGGCATACTTAGGCCCCCTCAACATATGGGGCCTAAGTATGTGCAGGTTGATCTTTATGGAGGTTCCCTAACATCAGGAGCATAGCCTGTCTCTCACTATACTGCTTGTCTTTGTATCCTTTTCCCCTAATTGGGTTGCCTCTTTTAGCCTTAATATAAGGGGAAGTGCTTAGTCCAATTGCAACTTGATATGTCAAAACTTGTTGATATCTATAGGCAACTTCCCCTATTCTGAAGAGAAATGGAGGGAGAATCAGAAGGGTGAATGATAGGGTGGGGCAGGGAGGAGAGAAGATAGGGAGCAGTGATTGGGATGTAAAGTAAATATATAGATTGAGTAATAAAAATATCTAGCTATTGATACACACAGAACCTAACTTCTTCAATAATTCCATCAATAATAATGTTGCTATTTAGTTCTCCAGCTGCCTTACTGTTTCTTCAGCTCCCAGTTTATTCAGAATTCAAAGTTAGAAGGGAATATTAATTATTGATAACATCAAACCATTGGTCTACTTATATTTAGTATTTAGAAATTATCTTTCACAGTAAGTATCAGAATGAGAAATTGTTTACATGATAGAGATTTGGAGAGTTTTAAATATCTAGCTTAATTACTTCATTTCCCCTTTTTGTTAATATAATTAAAACTTCCCTGTTTGTTATAATTGTATAATTTCCTTAAACTATTTCTAGATAAATTATTTCAAGTAGGTGTAATGTATCAAATTCTCTATGACATGATATGATAACATGATATTATATGATATGATATGTGATATGATATAGAAACTGAATGTAAGATAAATACTTCTTGGTTTTAAATATTTTGAAGGTTTTAGAAAAACTTCAGAGAGCCAGTTTACGGATCCTCAAAGTGTCAACATTCGTCACTTATTGTACCAATTAATCTACTACTTACAATATACTTTTGTATTACCATTATTTTATTGCTATAATATTATTTCCTAAATAATATTAATAACTCCTGTCTTGTCCATGTATAACCCAGAGATCCTTCTTATATACCTTACTCCCCAATTCTTGCCACTTGTAAAAATGACCAAAAGTTAACATTAACATTTTTACTTGAAAAGAGGTGATGTTGTTGAGTCTGCTTATTTATATACATGGCAGTTTTTAAGTTTCACTTATTTATGCTTCATCTAGACATTACATTTTTGAGGTGCTGTATGTTCCCTTTCTGTGAAAAGGCTTTTGTTAGGACTTTATTAGTGGAATATTTTGTTAGCATTTATTTACATAACTTCTAATTGTACTATCAAAATGCACTGTAATTTCAATCATTTTTCCCAAAATCTGCTAATATTTAGAAAATAGGCAAATATGTCAAGGTAGTAGGCTGCTTAGATATATGAAACATGTACTCTCTGTCTCTGTTAAAGTTAGTATGTGAAATATCTGTCAGTGTCCTCAGAGAAGTATTGCTACTCGTGCCAAATCATATCTACAGGTTTTCAGTGACTTTTCAAAATAAATTATGAACAAAGGTTGCTTATGTTGTGGATCTTGAATAGTAAGTTTATATACACAATGAGTACAGGCATGTACTTAAACCCTTCCATTGGAAGTGTTATTTAGATGACCACAGAAGCTAATACAATATTGAACAAACTAGCAAACCAGCATGAAAACTAACAAAAATCCCCTTCCCCTCAAACCCCCAAATACAAATAGAATATTGGGCCTAGGTGGCTTTGAGTCCTTGAGTGGCTATCAATATTATTTCACAGTATATAGCAGGATATAGTTGCTTATAGCAAAGTTCCAGACAAAGCAACTTGTAGAAAGAAGGGTTTATTTTCCCTCTCAGTTTAAATGTATCTTTCACCAAGCAGGGTAGTCATGATAACACAGGCTTGAAGCAGCTAATTATATTGTGTCCCCAACCAGGAAGCAGAAATGAATAAATACATATGCATGGTTTAATTTTTAATTTTTAATTTCTTTTAAGTTGGTACTGAGTGACCACAGGTAAGACCACATTTATGGTAGGTCTAGAAAAATAACTAGTTTAATTAAGATAATCCCTTACAGACTGGTTAAGTGAATTGTTTCTATGGTATTTAAAATACCATAATAACTAACCATAATAACTTTCTATCATATGTCATTGTGGCATCTAAATATTTCCATTTTAAGTGACAACTTTCTGTAGACATCTCATAATGTATAATGCAAAATGTAGTATAACATGAAAATACCCCAAAATTCTTCAATAGTTCCAAGACTGTAAAAGTCAGTCTTATCTAATACATGAAACTATGAGACAAGATCTTTAGTCTTTTCCTGTACAATTAAAATTAAAATGGAAATGATAGAGTTTTTAATGCAACCATCTGGGCTCCAAAAAGGCATTTTTGACCCATCCATCCTATCCATCCATCCATCAAACCATCCATCCATTTATGCTATATCCAATACATATAGCCTCTCTCTTGAGCAAGCTTGGGTTCATACATGTAGCCTTCCACAAAAGATACAGCAAGGTCATTGTGTCTTCAACATCACAAAATATAGTTTATTTTCATAACTTTATATAAGGCATTTCAGTACCTCATTGCAAGGACTCAGATACTGCCACATATTGTAGCTCTTTGGAATCATTGTACCAGATTCAATAATATCTTTAATCTTGCATCCTTTATGCCAATAACCTATAAAAATGTTGATAACTTTTGTTGCCAACTTGGAATAGAGTCTCTCTCTTATGGACCAGAGTTGTGTTAGTTTTCTGTACTGACCCTAGTGAGATGTTCCTCTAGGAAGTTATTTCAATTTGCAGTTTTTAAACATTTTTCTGCTTATCATTTTGCTTCATCTCTCCATATACTTGGATTGCCACAGCAGTAGCTATACTACAGCATGAATTGTAGCCTGTCTTGAAATTTCCTGTCAAAGCACTACCATTATACCTATATTCAGGTTCAATTAAGTTTTTATAACATTGATTGAACACAACCATATTCTTTGCTAGAGTATCACACAGATGACCACCAACCCAGTTCCTGATATAGTACTTGTTCATCTTAGAAATTGTGTAAGTTTGGCTCTTTGAGGGCTCTAAACACTAGCAAAAAAAGATCTTTAATTACTGCTAGTACTTTGCTAAGCCAAAGATTCACATTCCTCTACATTCTACAGAGTTATAAACCAGATTCAAAGACCTAAAACTCATATGATTAGTTTTATCATAGTAGTTCAAATCTACCTAGGCACTACTCACTTGTCTTGTGGCTGCAACAAAATATCCAACTAAAGTACCTTAAGAAAGCAAACATTTAATTTGGCTCAAAGTTTGTGCATAATGTTCTTCAAGGCAGAGAAGTCATGGCTGCAGGGGCTTGAGACAGGTGCTCACATCCTGTCCACACTGGAAGGAGAGAGATGAATGTTTGCACTCAGTTCACTTTCTCATTTTTATTCAGTCCGGAGCAGTAGCCCAAGGGTTGATACCATCCACATTTAGGGTGGATCGACTCATCTTTAATGAACATAAGTAAATAATCTCTCACAGACATGCTAAGAGATTTGTTCCCATGGTGATTCTAAATCTCATCAGTTTGACAATCATGATTAACAATTAGAGTTTGTGACTTCCTTCAAGTCTATTAAATACTTTATATCTCTGTTTTTTCTCTCGAGTACACCTGATATCTGAAATTTATCACTTTGCACAAAGCTAAAGCTTCCAGTGAGCTCATAAGCTTTAAATAAATATGTTCTATGCTGTTAGCAAGGATAATAGAAGCTGTGGTTGAAATTTTCAAGAGATTGTCAGGTAGCGTTAAAAATTAACTATTGACATTATATCCGTAATTTCTGAGTATTAGACAAAATAGGTGAAAAATTATGTTCACACTTTGGTATGAACTGAGGATTTAAAGGAAGGAAAGTAAGAAATATAATCTCATTTATATTTGAGATTGAATTGAGAAAAAGAAAAAAAACTTATAGAGATGTCATGTATCACAATGACATTATTTATCCCCAGAATTTGGCTTTAGTTTTGGATATTTTGTATTAAAAGTGTTACAAAGTAAAGGAAACATGATAGTTACATATAATCACTTGAGATACCTTTTTCTCATAATTTCTATGAAATATATTTCTTACTCATTTTAGATATGTATAAAATATTTTCTGATCATTTTCTGTTTTTTTGTTTGTTTGTTTGTTTGTTTTTTGGTTTTTCAAGACAGGGTTTCTCTGTATAGCCCTGGCTGTCCTGGAACTCACTCTGTAGACCAGGCTGGCCTCAAACTCAGAAATCTGCCTGCCTCTGCCTCTCAAGTGCTGGGATCAAAGATTAACGGCACGTGCCACCACTGCCCAGCTTTTATTTATTTATTTATTTATTTATTTATTTATTTATTTATTTTTGGTAGGTTTCTGATTACTTTCATTGCCTCCATTGCTAGTCCATTCTCACCTTCATGGACTCTCCTTTTATACAGAGTTCATTTTTACATTCATGTCTATTTTGTTATGTGGTGTGATTCACTGTGTTTAATCACAGCTGTCCACTAAGTGCCATGGGTTCACCCAGATGTGCACAGATTTAGATGATGACTGTTTTTCCCCCAGAATTCACTAGTAATAAATAGTTCAGCAGAAGTAGTAGGGTCCCATGAGACCCTCCCTAATCTATTATTGATAAATGACAGGACCAGTTTTGTGTGGGGCCAGTAGATGTAGTCACTGCTGCTGTGGCCTTGTGATTTTTTAATGGCTATGTTACATTTCGTAACTCCCCTCTCTATCTCTAGCTTTTACAGTTCACCCATCCCATCTGGGATGTTTCTTGATCTTTAGAAGGGAGTGATATCTATACCTTGTTTGAGGCTGACAACTCAAATATCCCTTATTGTCAGTAAATACAGTAAATATCAGTCTTTACATTCATCACTGTTAATTGCAAAGAGAAGGTTGTGTAACTGGTACTTAGAGTAGGATTGTTCTATGTGTACTAACCTAAACATTTAGAAGGCATTTGGTGGCAATGTCAATATAGCTAAGCAAGTATATTAAGTTGTCCCCTAAGGCCTTAAGACCTCCTCGGCCATGGGTTTTTCACTAGGTTTCGAGTACTTGTCAGGAATTACCTTGTGTAGCGTGTATAAAATCCAATAAGTGACTGTTCAATTATCTGAACCTCCCCACCATATAATAGCTGTGTCCACTGTTGGGGCACATTGTGCCTGGAATATTGGCACTTCTGTTTGCCTTGTTCATAGCTGCTTAAATCAGTAAATGCCTTTTCTCCTCCAAGGACTCTACATAGAGAGTATCATCCAGAAATATGAAAGCTAATCATTATGGAGGAAGCTTCCATGCTTATTTCTCTATATCTTGCATTGAGAGCATGTGGCATCACTAGTAACAGAGTCTTTAGAAAATATATTTTTATTTTTGTGTGTATGTCTCAGTCTCTTTTTCTCTGTCTCTCTCTGTCTCTCCCTGTCTCTCTTTGTCTCTCTGCCTTTCTCTGTCTCCTCTCTCTCTGTCTCTGTCTCTGTCTCTGTCTCTGTCTCTGTCTCTCTCTCTCTCTCTCTCTCTCTCTCTCTCTCTGTGTGTGTATGTGTGTGTGTGTGTTTCACACATGAGCATATATCTACAAAGACCAGTAGAGGGGTTAAGATCCCTTAAAGAGTTATAGATGGTTATAAACCAGACAACATCTCTTCTGGGAATTGGACATTGTCCCTCTGGAAGAACAAGGAGAGCACTTAAATACTGGACAATTCTTAGAGCCCCTAAAAATTGACCTTACTATAATCAGCTCTGATGGACTACAAAGAAGAATGGCAAAAACACTAATTTCTGGGGAACCTAAGGGTCTTCCCTGGCCAAGAATTCATAAGGAATACTCCACACATGGAACTTGTTTCTTGTTCAAAGCCCTTGGCATTATCAAATCATGTAAAATAGCTTCTTTATAACACTGTCTTATAACATAAAAAGCCATGATGTTTAAAATGTAGTAGGTTTTCACATAGGTTTTTCATATGACTTCATTTTGTTTACCATTTCTACCACCCCTTCATTTTCTCCCTGTGCCCAACTGCATACATGCTTAAACATTTCTACCCCAAGTACTTTTCTTCTTTATATTCATATCATTAAAACATACATTTGTTTTTCTGCCTAGTGTGATTTACCTAATGGTGAATTTTCATTCTCATCTCATGGTTTATCTTAGAGATGATATTGTAAGTTTTCTCCATACAACTTTAGTCACCTGAGTCTTAAGTACAACCTGGTTTCTAAATGTCTCTTTATATTTCATTTCTGATAAATTGTGAAATTTTAATATTGATAAATCATGCCTTTGATGAGTTACCTCATTGAAGTAAACTTAAAATATTTCACTTATTGTTCATGAATAGAGAGTAATAAGGTAGATCTTGGAATATTATGCATCTGTGTTCAGTGATATATTTTAAAGAAAGAATTTTCAAGTACATACTCTAATTTTCTAATATTTTTAGCTTTATATGCTCAATATACAGCAATAATAAAAATGAACTGATCATAACTAGAACTAAGAGAATAAATGGATGATAACTCAACAAGAGTGACTGTTTGAAATTACTGAAGTACAAAAAGTGGGGCAGGGACCTTTTGTGGGCCTGTTTACAATAAGACTAACTGGACATGGCAAGATAGTTAAAGGCTGTAGAGGAAATGTTTCAATCAAAGAGGGTATCATTGTGCAAAGTATCCAAAGCAAACATCTTTGTGGTTTATTTATATACATGCTGGGGAACGGATGGCATATCCAGGCAGAGAGCACCTCAGCCGTGTGAAGGTTCTGTGACCCAGTGTAGGGGAATTCAGGGCCAGTAAGTGTGAGAGGGTGGGATGGCAGGCATGGGGAGGGGGGAGGCAACAGGGGTTTGTTCTTGTTGTTTTTGTTTGTTTGTTTGTTTGTTTGTTGGAGGGGAAACTGGGAAAGGAGAAATTTGCATGTAAATAAAGAAAATATCTAATAAAAAAATTATTTTATGACTAGGGTAGTGTTGACTGAATGTAGGTTTGTGTACCATGTTTATTGCTAGTGTCCAGAAGGGCCAGAAAACAACAAAACAATATTATCAACAATCAAAAAAAAAAAACCCACAAAGCCAAAATAAAGCATGAGAATGGCATCCTTGTTGATTTCTCTATATTTTGCATTGAAAGTTTGTGGTGTCATGAGAAATAGTGCCTGTTAAAAAATAATATTTTATTCTCTCTCTCTGCCTCTTTCTGTATCTGTCTCTGTCTGTCTCTGTCTCTTTGTCTCTGTCTCTGTCTCTGTCTCTCTGTCTCTGTCTCTCTGTCTCTGTCTCTGTCTCTGTCTCTGTCTCTGTCTCTCTCTCTGTATGTGTTTGTGTGTGTATGTATGTCTGATGTGTATTGGGAAGTGGAGGGGGATATATGAATACTATGTATGAGGGTGTGACTACAGAGATCAGGAAAGGCTGTCAGATTTCTTAAAAAGCTGCAGTTACAGTTGGCTATAAGTCATTCACTGTGGTTGCTGTCAGTTCAATCTGGACCCTCTGGTAAAGCAGCTAGTATTCTTAAAACTCTGAGCCATCATACCAGCATCCATTCATTTTACCTTTTATTTGGAACAAATACTTTAGCCTTGAAGTACCATGAGAAAAAAATACCAGCATGGCTTGTGACAATAAGGCCTTGTTGTTAACACAATATGTAAAATGTACAGCAACGGAGTCAGATGTTCATTTCCCCATGGTGCTGGGGACTGAACCTAGGTCCAGAATCCTCTGTTTACATTTCTGATTACTATAGTCAAAATAAATTTTGAAAATAAAATTAAGCCTAGAAGACTATAAATATTATTTATGTGCTATTGAAAATTGATGCCTTCTGTATATGCAGCTGAATCAGAGTTGCTGGAAAGGAATATATATCCATGGCATCAGTTTGCAAACTTTGTTAAAGTCAGTGTTTACCCAAGAGGAAATATAAGTCAAACTTTTTCCCTTTGATTGGTGAGTAAGTTGTAAATCTGATGTTAATAAGTATCTACCAAGGGAAACTCATGTTCTGAGATTTGCAACCATACAATAGTCAGAACTGATTTTTAATAGCAAGACATCTTGTGAATGCCAGCAGGATTCATTTTTCAACAATAAAACCTTGTTTGTGTTTCTTATGTTAAAAGGAAAGAAAAAGTACATGTTAACTCCTTTGACTACCTGGTACTTCTTGACAACTGTTTGCTAATCATAATAAGTGATGTTATATATAGAAGTATCTCTGATGTTTATTTATATTCCTCTCTTTCTTGTAAGTATCTGTATGCATGTCTACATATCTGAACATTGAAGTAAAAAAATTAAATTCAAGCCAAATATTCATTCAGCAAATTGTCTGGTGAATATTTTCTTGAATTATTTATTATAACTAATAAATAGAGGAAATAATATAAAATTTGTGGCTGGAACTTAGACTTAGGACCACTTTTCTTGTGTTTACTAAACCAAAGGAGCCCCTTGGCTGTTCAACATGGAGTCTTCTTCATGGCTTTATCTCTAGAGTCTATGGAAAGCATATGGGCATGTAAAAATGGATTTATATTTCTATTTCTGAACTCTTTGTTTTATTGAATTTTAATATCAACATCTATTTCTTCCCTTATTATTAAATATCTCCTCTAGCAAACTCAGATTTTTCAGAAAATCAGTAGGGTTTCAGGAAAAGTATACCAATGTAGTGTGCTTGGGAGTGATTCTTTTTTAGTGCGAATTAATCTCAGAAGACATTTGTTAAATACTCATCAGCATTGATTCATCTCCTTCACTCTCTGAGCCATGGTAAAGTGCCTCTTGAATTATATTTTTCTAAATAACAAATCTTTATAAAATTCTTGAAGTCATACTTGCCATTATAATACACATTAGGATAACTTACTTAATGGGTAACTTATGATAGAAAATTCATGTAAAAACCCTACAAGATTAAAAAAATGTGGTGTAAACTATGTTCTTGAATAACCAGTCAAATTTAGTGAAAATATCAGATTGTACACTTATTTCCTTATATATCTAACAACATAATTTCCTGATTAGAAAATTGATCTTTTCTGATCTTGAAAAAGCATCAAAATGCAAAGTCGGTGTTTCTTTCAAAGCACAGTGCTTAAGTCATTTTTCAACATATTGGGAAATACTATGCACTGCTTTCTCACCTACAGAAATATATACAAGGTCTCTATTATATCTATTATATTAGTAGATCTATAGCATTAATTTCTCTCTAGTTTTTTGAGGAAGATATTACCAAATGTCCTTCCAGTGGTAGTGTGGAGGCCATGAACTTATATTTTGTATATTTGAATGTAATTATGAGTTTGGTAAAATGGTATACAAAAAGGTACTACTCACCGAATAACTTAACTAATAAAATTTTACAAGACAGTTAGCTATCCAAATAAAATAATAGACAGTCTTAGTTGTATTGAACTTAAAGATAGAAAAGTACTTCTGTCTTCTTGGTTCTATGTGTGATATTTTTCAGAAAATCAGTGGGGTTTCAGGAAAAGTATACCAATGTAGTGTGCTTGGGAGTGATTATCTTTTTTAGTGCGAATTAATCTCAGAAGACATTTGTTAAATACTCATCAGCATTGATTCATCTCCTTCACTCTCTGAGCCATGGTAAAGTGCCTCTTGAGTAGAGTAATTGTTTTGTTTGTGCATTCACTCCTGCTAATGCAAGGCAGCTCCAAGTGATATGTCTAATTGCCTTTTTCACTACCAGACTGCTGCACACTTTTCAATGGCTTTATCTTTAAACAGACCACCTCAATCTGTTTCTCTAATTGAGAGAGAATCCCATCTTCTAATTAAGAGATTTGTCAATACGAGCAATGTGTTCTTAATGTGGACTTTGGGGCAGGCAGAGCTTTAACCCAAATATAGATCTTTTTCATTCCTCTAGTATTAGGTCTAGTGATCATGTATATTTATTCAAGATGATTTTTTTAACCCATCATTCATTCCTTCATGTGAGAGGGTCAGTCTGGTACTAATAAATGAGGGACAATTCATGAATCATCAGTTTCTTATTACCATAGTGAGAGTGAATTGTATCTATAATATTTAGAATACCTAAATCTTGAGTACACAATATCAAGTGAATACAGAGCCAAGAGAATATTAGAATGAAAACTAAGAAAGCTATAATTGCTATTACCCACATTTTTTGTTATATCCATCTCAAAATGCTTTAGCAATTGTGATGGTTACTATTCATTATTTGACTAGACTTTGAAACACTTAACATACATACCTCTATTCCTGCTAATGAGAGTGATTTTGAAGACTTTTAACTGAGAATGGAAGACTCATCCTGAAGATGGACACTACCATCTTATGGATTGGGGACCCATGATGAACGAAATTGGGGAAGGGAAGGAGAAAGCCAACTGAGTTTCTGAACTCTTTGTTTTGCTTCTCTTTTCATGGACATTTGAGGAGGTGAAGACTCACAGCTGAAAGCTGCTTCCACCCAGTGTCTAGTGTCTGCCACTCCTTGACGGAGTGTATTTTCAGAAAGGATCAGGCACATTCATGGTGGTGTGGTATTACAAACCATATGATGAAATAGATATATTGTTAAACAAATTTATGATAACATTAAATATATATGATCAACTGAAAGACTTCTAATCTTATTCTTATAGCATGCAATTTGTATAATCATCTTTGAAAACAGGTATTGGATTGCACCTCTTTTAGAGATGAGATCACTGTACTTCAAAGGGAGAATAACCACAAGTACTTTGAAACTCAGAAAGACAAAAACAACATGGTCACTTTCATATGTGGCACCTACCTTCTAAAATATTAAATGTTATTTAGGTATAATCAAATATGGCTAGAGCACAGAAAGTGTTAGCAGGAGGGAAAGTGACATACTACAGGAAAATGCTGATAAAAGAGAAGGCAACAGAACATGTAAGATAAGGTGAAGAACGGGGAAGTTACTGAGAGAAAGGGAAAACTGAGAAAGAAGTGTATTTGAATTAAACTTGTACTTTATTTCCTCAGTAATACAATTATGTAGAATTTACATTGTTTTGTTAATATTAATAATAATGATCATTAGTTGGCAAAAATATAGTTAAAGATGTAGTAAAAATACAGTTAAAACACATTTCTCAAGCTATAGTTACTACCGAATCTAGATAAAATGGAAATTCCCATTCTTTAGGTTTATGGTTGAGCTCAAGTTTCTGCATTTCCAAAGACCAGCAATAGAACTTAAATTACTGCAATAAATAAGTAGTGTTCATAGAATGAACAGCCAGTGAACATGCCAGATTCAAAATCTTTTTCTATCCAAATCTACTCAATCATAATTCTGGAAATGAGAATCAATGTCCTAAACTACATACGATGTAGTGTTTATTAGGAAAATTAAATGCATAAAGTACCTGTGGAGTACATTATAAACCAAAAGTGCTATATAAATTTTAAGATGTCATTGTTATTTTATAGTTGGTACAATTATTGCTTGCCAAGGGCATAAATCTCATCTGTATACCACTCCAAAATTGGCTGTTCGTTGAGACAACCACTTTTACTAATATATATCGACAGCAGACCATTCTACATTAAATCACTGAAATATTATTGTAGAGATATTGTAAGAATACTGTAGTAAAAATGTGCATATACTGTTATCTTACAATGAGGCTAATATACATGAATTTTAAGCATTATATACATAATCTCCAGTAAACTAAATTTGTTATACTTTCCACTGCCTTAATTGGTAGAAAATTGAGGAGAAAAATAATTCATATCCATATCTGATACCCTGAAATAAGGACACAGAAATGCACATGATTCTAAAAATGATAAGATTATTTATGTATAAGTTTTGAGTTCTTAAAAATGAATATGAGTATTTCACCAAAAACATCATATTTTCTGCTTAGTTTTGGGGAAAAGTATGGTGTCACATCTTTCATATATTTTTAGATATCATAGTAATGATCTGATTAATTTAAAAGATATTCTATGGTTGAATCTAGGTTATTTCTGTATTCAATATCTGTATATAATTATATACCATTTTCTTAGATTAAAATAGTCTTTCGGCTTTGTTCAGTAAACAGTACTCTTTAGCAAAATGTAGAAAAAATCATGGATTTTAGGTTGTTTTATACAATGCCGTAATTATAAATTTTGTCACAGGATTAAACTATAGCTTTGTTTCTTTATGGTTTCTTTTCTCGCTTCCTTGATTTCTACCTCCTGAGAACAAATGAGGGTAGATTTGATATCAAGTAGTGTGTGTGTGTGTGTGTGTGTGTGTGTGTGTGTGTGTGTGTGTAATCTGAAAAAAATTTGCACTTAGATTATGGAATAGATGTTATCTCCCAGCCAATTTCTATCATTTTTTATTGAAGCAGTAGAGTATACCACTTTTCAAAGCTTTGAGATTAATTAGCAGTGGCTATTACAGAACATGGAGAAAGAGTAGAAACATACATGGCCACAGTTCTCCAGCTGAGTGCTTGAAACATTCTCTTCAAGAGTTTAAAAACATGGTTTTTAGGGCCATAAGTACTTTCATTAAAATATCAGTCGATGGTCATGTTACATAACCCATTAGAGCGTATTTTCTACATACATGAAAGAAAAATACAGCATGCTAAGACTGTTGCCAGGAGTATTAAATGAGGTGACACAAGGAGCATAACTCTAATTCAACCGGGACTCTAATATGCAGTGCCTTCAAGAAGAGCAGATTTGAATTAACCTGTGGTTAGGCACATTCATCACCTCTGTCTTAGAAGGTTATCTGACAATTTGCATAACATCACTTAGCAAATCCTTGAAACAGATGTCTTTTAATTGGTGCCAGTGAGGAAAAGATCTAAAGTTCTTATTTAGAAGATTTGGATAGGGAAGTGGGGAACACTATGTGCTGTCTGAGATCAGGTCAGTGACTTGACAGCACTGCTTCATTTTTTTGTTGTTGTTGCTGTTGTTGTTTGTTAGTTTTGCTTTTTTCTTGCAATATATTCTGTTCAGGGTTTCCTCCCCCATTTTCTCCCAGGCCCTTCCCACTTCCCTACTCCCTTACTATGTACATTCTTTAGAAACACAAACACCACACAGACACCCACAAATAATCTCTTCCTTTACAACTTGGAAAATAATCTCAGACGAATTAGTAAATGGGTCATTGTTTAATTTGTATATATCTTTTTAAAAAGGATTGAGGGGTCCTAAGAGGGCACTCCCTTCACAGGATGACCAAAATAGTCAACTAGGCAGGACCTTTGGGGACCACCAGAAACTGAACTACCAACTAGGTTCCCTGCACACCAACTAGGTCCCTTGCACATATGAAACAGATGTGCAGTTTGGTCTTCATGCAGGTCCCCCAACAACTGGCGGGGGGGGGGGGTGTTTCCCTAAAATGGTTGCCTGCCTTGTCTGGCTCAGTGGGAAAGGATGATTGTAATACTGCAGCAACATGATGTGCCAGGGAGGTGCGAAAAGAGGGTGTAGTGTGTGACTGGAAGAGTATGGAGGAATGGAAGGGCAATATACATGAGGGGGTACTGGGAGGAAGGGGGATTTATATTAGATTTTAAAGTGAATGAATAAATTAATTAATTAAATTAAAAAGGAAATCATTTACAGCAGCTCCCAATGCTATAGTAGTAACATGTATTTTCTTTCCTTGCAAACAAAACTGTATGTTATGCCACTCTGAAAGAGCCACACCCATGTTAAAGATTCTACAAGTTGATTGACTAACAAATTTTTTTGTAATGCCTTATATTAGAAGACCACTAGCTTCCACCAAACCAAATGCCAAGAATAAAACTAAAGCCTGTTTCATAGTTTTGTCACTTTACTATAATGCCCCTACTCAATGTTTCTATCAGTTTGTTCAAAATCAGCTTGATTTATGAATTTTTAAATGTGCAATTATACACTTATAATTGTTTTCACTTTGGAATATTTTATTGAGGCAACCTGAACTTCTATTCTTCATTCATGGCCTTTCATTATTTCCTAAGAATAACCTCTTACTTCATCTCTTTAAGGCGAGAACACTGTTTTATATTGGTTAAAAACCAAAACAACAACATCAACAACTTCTAGGAGTATAGAACAAACATCATAAATCTTCCAGGAGTAATGTAAGCTATGCTTTGTTCTCATCTCTCTATATATACCTTTCCTCTCTAGTATCTTATTGAAGCTCCGTTTTCAACTGTGAAGCAAGGAAATCTGTAATATTTTTCTGACTATAAAATCTCTTTCCCTATGCATTTTGAAAAATAAGTTTCAAGAGTAAAGAATACACCATCCCACAACTCTGAAGTTTGTTTAGCTGAGTGCTTTTGAAAAATTAGTTAATATATTGAGCACTGATAAGTCATTTTATTTTAGTATATAATTCATTTATGGCATTTACACTTTCTGGATTGCTTAGTTATTTACTATTTAATATACTTATTCTTTCTAATCTCTTTGGTGTTTTTAGGGAAATATATTTTACTTAGATTTTTCATTCTGTCACCCAAAACAAAGAGGCATTCAATGCACATTTGCCTAATTCAATTGCATGTCACTTTATTTTGAGCAATTAAGTATAGATTAAAATGGAAAAAAGGATTTGATGATTAGATATGGGAAGAATTTGCAGGTGGAACAGTCTCTGGATTGTCCTTCCTTCAGTCTCTGCTCCATGTTTTGTCTCTGCAACTCCTTCCATGGGTATTTTGTTCCCCCTTCTAAGAAGGAATGAAGTATCCACACTTTGGTCTTCCTTCTTCTTGTTGTGGATGCCAGCAAGTGCTGGCTGACAGGAGCCTGATATAGCTGTCTCCTTAGAGGCTCTGCCAGTACCTGACAAATACAGAAGTAGAGGCTCACAGCCATCCATTGGACCGAGCACAGGGTCCCCAATGAAGGAGCTAGAGAAAGGACCCAAGGAGATTAAGTGGTTTGTAGTCCCATAGGAAGAACAACAATATGAACTAACTAGTACCCTCAGAGCTCCCAGGAACTACCATCAACCAAACATGGTGGGACTAATGGCTCCAGCAGCATATATTTAGCAGAGGATGGCCTAGTCGGTCATCAAGGGCAGGAGAGGATTTTGGGCCCTGTGAAGGTTCTATGCCCCAGTGTAGGGGAATGCCAGGGCCAGGAAGTGGGAGAGAGTGGGTTGGTGAGCAGGGGGAGAGGGGAGGGAACCATTTTTTCATTTTTTATTTTTATTTTTTATTTTTTATTTTTTTCTTTTTTTTTGGAGGGGAAACAGGGAAAGTAGATATCATATGACATTTAAATAAAGAAAATTTCTAATTAAAAAAAAGAAAAAAAATAAAATGGAAAAAAGGCAGACTTAAAAATTAACTCAACCACAGATTGTCTTAATGGTCAACTCAATAAGATTTCATATTATAATCAAAATTATGTACATGACATGAATATTTTAAAGGCTATTTTCAAGTTAAAGTATCCTCAATTGGTTTTTAATATATCAGTTTTTGTTGAGTTGATTTTCTTTGTATATAGTTATTTGACCCATCGTATTCCATTTCTCCACCTGTACATCTGTTGAGCTCCCTGGGCTTGGAATGGGTTACAGATTTAAATGATGAAGAAAAAGCAGGACATATGTAAATTTCACTACAATAATACTTGTATTTTGGATGTCTATTCGAAGTCTTCGATGTATGTAGATAGTGGGTACCAAATCCTATATGAATTTTATTTATTCTTGTGTAAGCATACTTACTAACAATAAAATTTAATAAAAAGCTAGAGATGAGCAACAAAAAATTACTACAGGTATTAGGAGCCTCATAATGCCTTTTGGAATTTAAATAATATCTCTTAATTTGTTCATATAAAGTATTTTAATTATATCCATCCCCCATAAATGTTTTATACCCACCTTTATCTCTCCCTCCACTCAATTATATGTATTCTTTTTTCTTCTACTAACATCAAGTATAATTTGTGGCCCTTAAGTGTAAGTCCATCACCTGGAGTTGGGTTTACTGACCAAAGGTCCTTTTTCCTCTCTCAGAAGCTAGTAGTTGCCAGTAGCTCCTCAGTTAGGTTCCCTAGCAACCTCCTTCCCTAAAACAGGGGGTTTGTCTGGGTTGAGGTGGCAGAGGTTTTGTTCGTGCTCTCGTAACTGTTGTGACTTCATGTGTGTATCTATCCTGTTGTGTCCAGAAAACGTGATATTTTATAGTCACCCACTGCTTCTGACTGTTCCAATCTTTCTCTTTCTTCTTAAATCAATCTCTGAGCCTTAGGAGGAGCAGTATCTTATTCTTTGTGTGTTGGCCTATTGAGGCTACATTAAACTCGGAATCTTAAGTTTCTCAAAGGAAACACTTTATAGTTTTCCGTTTGACATATCTAAATGGTAAACATGCTTCAACTGTTTTGAGGGTCATTATTAACTGAAAATAATGGTCATAATGAATATAAATACTGCATGACTCTATCTTTTCAATTGATAACTGAGAGATGTACTAATAGATTAATGCTCAAGTAGTATAGAAGTTGTAGATACATTGTACAATGTGATGATTCACATATTGAATGGGTTAGTGTAGAATGGTATAACATTCTAAAAGACTTTTCATATTAACATCCAATTTAAATTTTATAATTTGTTTCTAGAAATTTCAATTTAATAATTTTATAATTGTTGTCTGTTGTTAATAAAAACTAAAGAAAAGAAAACTGCAAACCATGGGGTACAGCTACTTAATGAAAGCGCTGCTCCTAGATATTTAATTTCTCAAATTGTTTAAAATCTATATCTTAACTTCTGAAAGTGGTATCTATAGTGAAGATTAAGTTTGTTTTTCTGACATCTAGATAAACTGTAGTGAATACATGCTCTGATCTTTGAGTCTTTATTTTGGAACCTTAGAATAAAGAGGACTGCCTCATCAGTAGCTAGGTCTATGGGCTACATTTGTCTTCTGCGCCCAAGGATACTTCTTTAAAGTGCTAACCTGCTATCCTTTTCCTTAAAACTAGCAATGTTGTGCATTTTTATTAACATATTCATAGTCATCTCATGTTTCTCTACTCTCCAAAGCTGGATATTTGCCAAGCACAGACTGAGCCTTCTTTAGCTTTGGGAAAACATAAAGCAAGTCTATGCATGCATTAAGACTGAACATTCTTTCCTGGGGGACTCCTGGAATTGCACCATGTAGAGTAAAGAGTGTCTGACTGGAATAGCTATAAATGTCAAGTCTACTTCATGTTCACCTCAAGTCTAAAGAGTAATAAAAGGTGATCCCATTTGTAGATTTTATAAAAAATGGAATTGCTACTGTGTGTAGCTATTATTATGAACATATATAGTGTATCCTTGATCTGACATAGCTGCAGCATTCTGATTTCAATGTGTGGGAGATGCCTCCAAACTTTAGTGCTTCATGTCTCTGCATTTTAATGTTTTTCTAATGACAAGTCAGTAACTTAACACTGGAAAAGCTAGAGCTATTAAGCCTAGCATTTTCCCTCACTTTCCCCCCAATATCCATTTTAATAATAAAAACAAGAAGTTTTCAGAGATGAGCATTTATTGTGGCAGTACTTGTGCTCTGAATATGGTTTACTTAATGGTCCTTCCTGGCCTTGGCCTAATTACTTTATATAATATGGTGAGAGATAATATTAAGTATTGCATATCTATGTGTTTTTATATTTTTCTTCAAGTTTGCAGTACAGAAAATTATTATAGCTAGAGACCATATTGTCCAGCAAAACAAATTTTTCTTTTTAAAAATGAAAAATATTTCTCAATACAATTAATTCGTGTCAACAGAAACACAAACAATGAAACTACAATACCTTGTGACTATATTTCTTTTATAGCCAAGCATCCATTGCAGGTTACATACATTTGGAAATCAATTTTTAGTACCTCTATTTATTTGTATTATTTTTGTTATGTGTTTGTTTCTCTCTGTGTGTGTGTGTGTGTTTGTTGTCTGTGGTTTGCTGTGTGTGTCTGTTGTGTGTGTATGCATGTGTGTAATTTTGTGCCACAGTGCAAGTGTGGCGGTCAGAGGATAAATTCATATAGTTGTTTTTCTCCAACCTACTTTAAATGGGCTGCAGAAATCAAACTCATGTTGTCAAGCTTATGTGGCAAGTACTTTTCCCCCTTTGAGACATCTCACCAGCTCTGAAAATAAATTTTCATTATAAAGGCATTGCCTATTGATTTAGCCTAATATTAGCTTAGTATTGTCATTCTGCTAATCCATTTTAGTATTTATATACCAGTGCCTAGTGTAGGAGGCTGAACTAAAGAGAGTACATGAAACTAGATTGTCTATTACATTATTACATTGTTTAAACTGCCAAAATTCATTGTTTTCAAAAAGCAATAAATTAATCTTGCTATATTCTTGTAGTCCTTAAACATAGCTCCTCAATTTTATATTTTGGAGCTAACATATTGACACAAGTCTGTGAATTAAAATTATGTTTTGATAAAATATTACATCATTTTCTCAATGTTTAATTATAGAAAAATAACTTTCATGTACGATATTCCTAGTCCCATTAAAATAAACTGATAAAATATGCTGCAAATGTTGCTTTTATTTCCTCAGATAATGGTATGAATTGAGAGCCATACCTAGACTGTGTATTCACAATGCCCAAAGTGTTTCTTTCTCTGTTTTAACTATCCTTAGGCCTAGTCCTGGAATCTTCTATGCTCCATACAATCTAATCTTTCTACCTGACTGATTCAATCAGGCTTCCCTCAGCTTCTGACTGAGTTGTTCTGCTTGATCTAATATTAACTTTGGCAAAATGTTCTAATCTTCTGACTCCTTCTCATTCTATGCCTTGTTCTGTCTTCACCTCTGTCTAGTTTGTTTTCTCAGAAACCAGTGCCTGTAAAACTGTCCTGGTCAAACTGCCATCCACATGCCAACACCATTTTTTTTTCTCTCTGCATGCTCTTAAGTAGCATATCCTATCTGACTAATTCTGTCAGGTCATTTTCTGATTTGTCACTTTTCTACTCCTCAATTAGATATCACTTTCAAATATGGGAATTTCTTCTACAAACTAACCTTTCCAATGTTAGGGTTATAAGTGTGTACTAAGGACATGCCTTTATTCCAACTAGATCACATAGACCTAGAAGGTCTTTGGATGTGATTCCCTGCCAAAGCAGCTATGTTGCTGGATTAAGCTTCCTCTCCAATAAGCCCTAGAATTTTAAAAGCTTTGTTTATTTTCTTTCTTTCTTTCTTTCTTTCTTTCTTTCTTTCTTTCTTTCTTTCTTTCTTTCTTTCTTTCTTTCTTTCTTTCTGATTTTGTGTGTATGCTTGCCTGAGATTATAAACATCAAGTGTATGAAAGAGCTATTGGAGGCCAGAAGAGGGCATCAGATCCCTTGTAACTGGAGTTACAGGTTGTTTTGAACCACCATGTGGGTGCTGAGATCTAAACTTGGGTTCCATGTAAGAGGAGTAATTACTTTTAACTGCTGACTCATCTCTCCAGCCCTAATAAACTTATTTTTAAGGAGAAGAGATTATAGGAAAACACACTTTTTTTATTTGTTGAATGTTTGATTTCACACTATAATAATATGCCTAATTTCTTGTTGTTATAATTTCTAGAGTTCAGTGATGTCTCCCTTTTTATCCAGAGTTTCACCCTTCCTATGATGAGAATCCATCTGACTGTTACTGGGGCTAATAAAAAAAATCAGTGGTATCTTACAGCTGCATCTTACTGAGCAATTAGATAGCACTTTCACTTTGACCCACTAGTTTGCTTCAAAACTTCTGCTGTTGCTTGCTTTCCTGTGACCAAACTATCGTCTTCTTTCTATATCTCTATGTTCTAGCCATGTTATCTGAAACATGCTTCATTGTCCTTGAAATTTTCTAAGTCATACTCTTACTACATGAGAGACTGCTATTACTAGATTTGTAAGACAAAAGGAACCATAAGTAGATGCAGACACATACTGAAGAATGTGTACATTTAACTCCAGAATGTAAAAGAGTCCACAATTTGTTGTTTTCTCTTAGGCATTCTTAAATTTTTTAGATATGAGTTTTTTCAGGTCTGGATTTCTTTAATTTAAGTCTATTTCCAATGACTGTCTTTACTGACTGGTCTCTAATTCTAATTCTCATTTTCAGTTCCCTCTACTTAAAACAGAGATTAAGGCTGGATATGGATTTGCATTTCCAGTATTTATCTATAAATCAGTGCTGATAAATTTAAGCCAATATACTAGTTGATAATCACTGAATTTGTCAATTAAAATATCCCTTAAACAAATTATCCACACTGATCACATGAGAGAATTATTAAGCATCATTTAATAGCAATTGTTATGATTTAAAGCTTCACATGTTTCTTCTGCAAAAGACATCAATCCATTAAGACAATTTGAGGTATTACTCCTTCTTAAAATTATTTCTTTGATAGTTTCCTACAAGAATATAATGCCCTTTGGTCTCATACATCATCCTACCTTTTCCTCTCTTATCCCACATAACAACCCTCTCTTTTCCATCAATTACACATTCAACTTGCATGTCTTTTTGCTTTGTTTTTCTTTGATTCGTGAAATATTCACTGGTGGCTACAAGACTAAAGACCACTCTCAACTGACAATAGCACCTTCTCATCTATGAGTGAATTCTAAAATGTTTTTTTTTTTACAATTTCTCTATATTTAAAAAGTTCTTCAATAGCTGAAAATGTTCTCTTTTAAAACTTAAGAAAATATCATACATTTAACATAAGATAAAAGAAAAGATACAGATGATTTGGACCACAGCAAACACTCAATAAACTTTTCATTCTTACTTCACACTGTGCGTTTTTTCAAATAAAGTAGATATACATGTCAGTAACTCTTGTGATATTAACCAATGTTTTAAAATATTTTAATGCATGATAGGTTAAGAGGGAATGTTAAATATGGAATAATTCTGTCACATATATATGTATATAAATATACATATATATATATATATATGTGTGTGTGTGTGTGTGTGTGTGTATGTATGTGTGTGAATATATGATGGATTCTATGTAATAGATGTTATTTAATAGGGCTTAGTCTCCACAATAAATGAGTCACAGAATAAGTACCCCAAGAGCTCTCAGGGACTAAACTACCAGCCAAAGAGTACCCATGGAGGGACCCATGGCAGCATCTATATGGAACAGAGGATGGCCTTGTTGGACATCAATGGGAAAAGATGCCCTTGGTCCTGAGGAGGCTTGATGCCCCAGTGTAAGGGAATTTCAGGGCAGGGAAGTGGGCATGGGTGGGCTAGTGAGCATGGTGAAGGGGGATCAGATAGAGAGTTTCCAGAGGGGAAACCAGGAAAGGGGATAAAATTTGAAATGTAAATAAAGAAAATATCTCAAAAGACAAATTAAGAACAATAACAAATCTCTTCTAAGCTATTAAATTTTTTAATGGAATGGATTAAAGAATTGTCTATTTAACTTCTTAAGGAAAACAACCATATTAAATGTAAACTGAGGTTATTTTTTCATATTGGATTAAAACCAGGTACAAGTTGAACAACTATGAACTTACAATTCTAAGAATGTTGATATCATCAATATTCTACATAAACTTAGTGGGTCATATGCACAATTATAGTTGAGTTGTCTCACAGGAAACCAAATTCTTACTGTTTTATTAAAGCCTAATTTCAGTATACTGAATAATTTGAGGTTTTGATCATGGTATTCAGGTATAAAAGAAGTAAAAAAAGCCTAAGGCAGGGGATAGTTACACAATGAAATCTTCAATCATTATACATATCTTGATGTTTAGATTTCTTCTGGAAATAACTTGATCAATCTCAGGGCAAAACCAAATCAAATTGAGCAATACAAAAAGCCTTTTTTTTTTTTTTTAAGGGCTGAATACTTCTTCAGTGAATGTGTGCTTTGTTTACATATTCTAAGTACCTACATACTTCTTTAAAGAAAAAATACATATTCCTGTCTCTTCAAAACTATATTTCAACTGTTTAAATACTTATTGGCATTTAGGTGAATATTTCTAGATAGTAGTCCCATAATTGTTCAGGTTTAATGTGCCTTTCTTCTCATAACTTATTTTGCATTTACATTTCTATGAAATATTGTGCTTTTAGAAAAGTTCATTTTTCATTGGAGTTTACTGCAGTTTAGTGCAAAGTTTTCAAGTAAATGCCTTGGATCAGGAGCTTAAACATGAATTAAAATTAAATTGTGGCCAGGCAGTGGTGGTGCACGCCTTTAATCCCAGCACTTGGGAGGCAGAGGCAGGTGTATTTCTGAGTTCGAGGCCAGCCTGGTCTATGAGTGAGTACCAGGACAACCAGGGCTACACAGAGAAACTCTGTCTCAAAAAACAAACAAACAAAACAAAACAAAAAACAAATTAAATTGTGGCACTAGTTACCTAATTCAAATTACTTTTTATGATATCATAATAAAACAGATCATAGTCCTTTTTCTTATTATTTGAAATTTAGTCTATTAAGCCATCATATTCCTCCCATTGAGTATATTTCACAAGTACATATACTCTATTTATTTGCCCATTTTTTCTGATGATGAGAATTTAACTTCTATCCCCACAGTAACATCTCAGTACTCAATTACCAAACCATGATCCCACTCATTAACTATAACTCAGTTTCCCTTAGACATTTTATTTTCTCTCCTTCAAGCACCTATTGTCAAGGAAGGCATGGTCATTTCTCTGCAAACTTAATCAGTGTTCAAACAATTTCCCCTTTTACATAAAAAAAACAAGTATTTTAGAGATAATAGGACAGATAGCTAATTATCTTCCTTTCAAACCATGACAAGCTCAAACTATAGTGCTCTTTTAATGTCTAGGGAAAGGAGATGAGAGTATGCTGATGTGTGGAGATGACTTGTCACAGTAACTCATATAACAGAAGGATGTAAGATAAAGCTCAGAGTAACAAAACTGATTAAAGAAATGAAACTAAAACAATAGAAAAAGGGTACAGCACAAACAGAAACTGTCAGCAGCCTGTAGCTATTGTTAGCATTTAGTTGACATCTAGTAGACCACACACTTCCTGGAGACTGGAAATGATTTAGGATTAAACATTTCCAGTGCTTTCTTTCCTAAAGTTAACTAGTTCTAAGGCTTGTTGACAAACAAAGCAGGCATCCCTTTGCAACTAATGCTGCTTCTCTACATTTCTCTTGATGGTGGAATTTTAGTGAGTTTCAGTGCTGTTCACTGTGAACTTCCTGTAATTATTCACTAGTGGAAAATTCTCCCCAACAATTCATCATGAGTTATCCCAGGATACCAAGTTAGTCCTCAGGCAATGGATAGTTCATGTGGAGGAAATGGCATACTGATTTGCAGTTATAATTGAAGAAAATTACTTGAGAGTATTCTGACAGCACAGAAAATAGACCAATTAGTTACCCAACTCTCATCCTCCTGTGATTCATGATTGTCTCCATTTAATTTTGCTGTCACTTATGAAGTGAGGTTAAGAATAGATTAGCTTCTTTTAGCCACATCTTACAATTAGCTTACTGCTTTGCTTTTTCTTTTTCATTTTTTAACAGTATGATTTGGTTTAAAAAACAGTGGTCCTCAAAACTATATTTAACAGTCATTCATCACAGAGAACTACCTAATGTTTAAAGATACCTCACTCACCACAGACTGGCAATCAGTCATACAGAGTTTTTGTTTTTCCTCAACAAAAGAACATTAAATGATAATTTGTAGTCAGTAATATCATAACCAAGAAAATACAGTAAGATTAGGTCACAAAACTTGATACAAATTTTCTTCACTTAAAAAATTCATTACAAAATGAAAAAAACTATGGAAAAGCACAAATACTTGTAATAAAAAACTAAAGAATTATTTCCCATAAGGCTGCAATTTAATTGTGTTAAAACATTTGTGCTTCTTTTATGATGAGAAATAAAGCATAACAATAATATTTTATAGTATTTTACCTCCATATATGGTTTAATAACTTTTCTTGGTGAGTTTGAACTGTGTGTATACATGGGAATTTGTCTCTCCAACTAAATGAATCCTGGAAACCAGAATATAACATTTGATTATATTCAGTGTCACTCAATTTATCTACTTTGCCTCTTAGTTCACTTATTTTACAAACTAAAAATATTTGTTGGATGTAAATAATTAGCAAATGAACATTTGATTTTTACCTATGATACATTTTCATCTAGAAGAGATGATGCTATTTTTGTTGTTTTTTGAGATGAAATTCTCCCTCTACATAACGCTAGCTGTCTAAACAGTCCTATATCTGCTAAGGAAATAGAAACAGTCATTAATAGTCTCCCAACCAAAAAAAGC
>NC_045030.1:50438448-50442861 GCF_008632895.1 Mastomys coucha | reverse complement strand
CAAGCAAATCAGAGGCTTTCCTATACACCAAGGATAAACAGGCAGAGAAAGAAATTTGGAACTCACTATATGTAGCCCGCTCAGTCGTTTCGCCGGGAAGAAGACACGTGGACACACAAGGTTCCTTCTGCAGCGAGGACGTTTACTGCCCTCTCCCAGAGGGAAAAGAGATCGAGCCCCAAATTCGCACTGCTTATATACACCACAGTGCGGCGTGTCTGCCCACAGTGTGGCGTGTCTGCCCATGATTGGCTGTCCGCTCATTACCCTATGTAACTCCCCAGAATGGGCCATGACATGGTGTCTTTTCACTCTACGCACATGCGCAAACAGTTCTCTATGCACATGCGCAAAGTTGTTTACTAGGAGTTAACAGCGGAAGTAGGCGCCATCTTGCCATGGCGAATGCCTCTCAAGCTTCATGGTTCCCCACAACTATATAGACCAGACTTGTTCCAAACTCACAGAGGTCAGTCTTACTCTGCCTTTTAAATGCTGTGATTAAAGGCATGCACCATGCTTAACTAGTGATACTCTTTTTAACATTTCAATTCATTTGTACATTTTATGATGCAAACTAGTATGGGTTATTTAGTGCCCTACAAAAGCCTTCAGAAGGAAATTATAATACTTTGTAGTTTTATTTTTCATGAAAGTATTTTCAGCGTCTTTTTGCCTCCCCACACCTCTTTTATTCTCTCTCTCCTTTCCTCTGCCCCACCTCTATCTGACATCTTGTGTCCTGCCTGAATTAAGAACTAGGTTAGGACTAACAAGGAATCCATCATCATGATCTGAGTGCAGACCAGGTTCTCAGCATCCACAGTATAGAGACAGAGGTCTATCCTGTAAGATTATATTAATATATATTAATTTTATTAGTTCCACTCTTACAGGAAACTCTACCCAATACATCTATTCCATTTTTCAACAATCTAGCATCTTTGTATACAATTTCAAACTCTTTTTGAATATTTTGTTATATTCTAGGATAACAATGAGTTAAAAATAGGTTAAGTGACTTTTGATTATTTCAACTACTCTCTTACTTAGGGTGATTATGATTTGAGTTTTGTGGACCAGTAAGTATAAAATAAAAGAGAAAGAATGAAGTTTTGAAGGTACTGCTTTTGTTAAGAATGAAAAGTCAGACATATTTATGATAAGTGTGTTGTGATACATACAAAATAAATTATTACTTATTATCTATATTCCACTTAGAAATTTCTGAACCAAATCTATTCTTTACTTGTGAATTTTTTTTTGCTTCATAATTTGTGGTGATATCTTATATATTTCTGGAGAGTAAATACAGCATTTGATTATTAGTGATTTCTTGTAGCTCTTCAAAAATGTCTAGGAATGATCCATTTATAAAAGCTCAGACAACAACAAAAGCGTCACCATCATCATCTTACTTCTCAAGACTTTTTTTGTAAGAGATAGAACAAAACATTGTGGGCTAAAATATCTTTTGGGAAAACATTTTAAATACCATCTGCAAAGCTTTTGAATTTAACATTTTACAAGGAGGCCACATTTAAAATTTTGAACAGAAGCTCCAAATAAGCAAGAAAAACCAATTATGCATCTTTATCAATTTCACTTTTCAACTCTTTCAATTATAAAAACACATTATGGAACAGACTACTCAACAAGAAAAAAGAAACAAATTGCTAAGCAGTTACATCGCAAACATCTTTAAAACATCTTGGATCTTAGACAGAACAATTTCAAAGAAAATGCTTTACAATATGAGTTAGATATTTCCTTTTTTTATGTTTTACAATTTTAGTAGCAGCTTTCTGGAAGCAGGATTATAACTTATAAAATACATGAGGGACTCACTTTAATTCATTTTTCAGGTGGCTTTATCAAAAACTGCTTCCAAATTTTTACATAAATATCCAAGTTTGGAATGGTTATTATTGGGAAAAGAAATCTAAAATAATGGAATTATTTGCAGGTTCATCAAGAGATAAGAGAGGTAAATCCAGTTTCATATCTTCAGGAAAATAAGTCACTGTTAAGAAGTCAATATTTGACCCCCAAGGGTCCAGGTTAGTTGATTCTATTGCTCTGCCTGTGGAGTCCCTAACCTCTTTGATTCCCTCAGTCCTTCCCCCAACTCTTCCAGAAGACTCCCTCCATGAGCTCCATTTAATGTTTTGCTATGGGTCTCTGCATAAGTTTTCATTGGCTGCTTGGTGGAGTCTCTCAGAGGATAGTTATACTAGCCTCCTGTCTACAAGCATAACGATGCCTGCTGTAAGAGTATCCTTAACAGTGTCAAGGTTCGGTGCTTGCCCAGAAAATGGGTCTCAAGTTGGGCCAGTCATTGGCCACTTCCTCAGTCTCTACAGCATCCCCCACTCCCTGCATTTATTGTAGACAGGATAAATTTTCTGTTGTAAGTTTTGTGGGTAGGGATTCCCAGAAATTGAAACACCAACCAAAGAACAAGCATGGGCTTGACCAACACCACATCCCCCATTACATAGCAGATGTACAGGTTGATCTTCATGGTTTCTGGCTATTACAAATAAAGCTGCTATGAACATAGTAGACCATGTGTCCTTGTGGTATAGTGGAGCATCTTTCAGATACATATGCCCAGGAGCAGTATAGCTGGGTCTTCAGGTAGAACTATTTCCAATTTTCTGAGAAATCACCAGATTGAGTTCCAGAATGGATGTACCAGTTTACATTCCCACCAGCAATGGAGGAGTGTTCCTCTTTCTCCCCATCCATGCCATCATGTACTGTCATTTGAGTATTTGATCTTAGCCATTCTCATTGGTGTAAGGTAGAGTCTCAGCATCATTTTATTTGCATTTTCCTGGTAAGTGTGGATGTTGAACATTTTGTAAAAATGTTTCTAAGCCATTCAAGATTCCTCGGGTGAGAATTCTCTATTTAGCTCTGTACCACATTTTTATGTTTTATATGTTTTATGATTTATATGTTTTGTTAGAGATCAAATCCACTTCCTTTCCCTTCACCAATGTGTCCATGTTCTTTCCCTTACCTCCTCACTCAAAATTATGTTTGCCCCAACTGCCCAATGGGATCTAGTCTTTGTTGACTGAACTATTCCTAGGAACAGGGACTTCCCTGGGGTGTGATCAGTAAACCAGGTATCACTCCATTGAAGAAAATTGACTTTTCTCTCCAGAGCAATCAAATATCAATACTTCTTTAGCTGTGAGTGGGACCTGACTCTCACCTTCCCTCCTTCATGCTGTGAATTTTCTCTGGTTTGATATTGTTAAGGTCCTTTTCTTGCTGCTGAGATTGCTGTGAGTTTTTTTTTTAATTGGATATTTTATTTATTTACATTTCAAATGTTATCTGCTTTCCCCGTTTCTCCTCTGAAAATCCTCTATCCCATTCCCCTTTACCCTACTTCTATGAGGATACTCCCCTACCCATCTACACACTCTTGCCTCACCACCCTATTATACCTCTAAACTGGGACATCAAGCGTTCACAGGACCAAGGACCTTCCATCCCATTGATGACAGATAAGGCCCCTTCAGCTCCTTAGTCATTCTCCTAACTCCTCCATTGGTGACCTCATGCTCAGTCAAATGGCTGTCTGTAAGCATCCTCATCTATATTGGTCAGGTTCTGGCAGAACCTCTCAGGAGACAGCTGTATCAGGCTCCTGTCAGCAAGCAATTCTTGACATCTGCAATAGTGTCTTTGTTTGTTGACTACATATGGGATGGATCTCCAGGTGGGGCAGTCTCTGGATACCCTTTCCTTCAGTCTCTGCCCTACACTTTTTCCCTGTATTTCCTATAGACAGAAGTAATTATAGGTTAAAATTTTGGAGATGGGTGGGTGGCCCCATCTCTCAGCCATGGAGGGGGCATGGCATGCCTAACATCTGGAAATGGTCTCAACAGGTCCTCCCTCCCCTTCGTAGGGTATTTCAGCTAATGTCATGCCCGTGGGGTCCCAAGAGGCTCTTGCTTTCCTGGAATCTGGGACTTTCTAGTTGCTATTCCCAGTCCCCCAGTTCCCCATCCCCCATTGCTAAATATCTCTATTCAATTTCCTGACCCTTGATACATTTCCTCCATCTCCTCCCATATCTGATTTTTCCTCTTTTTTCCCCTACCTCTCTTATCTTTCTCCAAATTCCCTCCTACCCTCTTCTACTTCCTTTGATTATTTTGATCTTCATTCTAAGTAGGACTGAAGCATCCACACTTTGGTTTTCCCTCATCTTGAGCTTCATGTAGTCTGTGAGTTGTATTGTGGGTATCACGTGTTCTTTTCCTAATATGCACTTATCAGTGAGTACATACAATGTGCTGTTAATTTATGTGTGCTATTATCTTGTTGTGTCTAGGAAATAATTTCCTTAGCATCTGAGTTCTTTTTTTTTTTTTTTTTTTTTTTTTT
>NC_045030.1:50430382-50438438 GCF_008632895.1 Mastomys coucha | reverse complement strand
GGCTGGAACATAGAAATCCACCTGCCTCTGCCTCCTAAGAGCTGGGATTAAAGGTGACTGTCACAACTGCCTGGCTAGAAAATATTTTATTTTTTAAAAAAGATTTATTTATTTTATGTGAATACACTGTTATTCTCTTCAGACACACCAGAAGAGGATACTGGATCACATTACAGATGGTTTTGAGCCACCATATGGTTGCTGGGAATTGAACTCTGGACCTTTGGAAGAGCATTCAGTGCTCTTAGCCACTGAGCTATCTTTCCAGCCTTACTTAGCATCTGACTCTTACAGTCTTTCTACCTAGTCTTCCAGTAAATTCTTTTAGCTTAAGCTAATATAGACATCTCCTTTATGGATAAATATTTTGCGGTCTCTCATTCTGTGCAAAGTACCTAGTCATGGGTCTGTGATATTTGTCTACTGCAAAAAGAAGTGTCTCACTGAAGGTTGAACGATGTAGTGATCTATGACATTGTCTTTCTTGACATACATGTCTTTCATTTTCTTAAAAAACTAATTTATTTTATTTTAGGAATTGTTTGCCCGTATGTATGTATGTATGTATGTATGTGTATGTATGTATATATCTGTATGTCTGTCTATCTATATTTATCACATGTATGCAGTGCCTCCAGAGGCCTAGAAAGTTTATATCCCCTGTAACAAGAGATACTGATAGAATACAGTGCCATAGTGTGCTGAGAACTAAATCTGGATCCTCTGTAGGAGCAGAAAGTGCTCTTAACCACTGGGCCATTTCTCAAGCCTTGACTACTCATTGTAAATTGGTTAATTTTGGTGGCTAAGTCCGAACTATTTATCTTGTATTTTGATAACTCTAGAACATATTTTTGCCTCCAAACTTGAATTTAAAGGGAAAAAACAAATCATACATCTATGATTTATTTCTAAATGCCTAAAGGAAGGTTTTCTTAAAGACTAACAGAAAGGACAGCTTCCTTTCAAAAACAAATTATGTCAACAAGAAAATGCATGACTTTTCTTTGCTAAACTTGAATGCATTTGCTTCATTTTAACTATCAAATTACAAGCACATGACAGATGGAAGCATTTTTTTAAATACTCAGACAGGTAGTTGTTATTCCCAGGATAGATCATCCCTTCCCTCTTATCAATACAAATCACTCATTCATAACATCTATCAATGTTTTCAACTAGTGTAATTTTTTCCCAAAAGACAAGAGTGAAATTTGGGATGACACATTTCTGTTAAATAAATTATCACTTACACATCCATAATGTAAACATGGTAATGTCAGCTTTCCAAAAGCGTGTCTTACCCAAAACTATAGAATTAACTGAATTATTGAACAGAGTATTTGGATTTCACAGGTCTTTTGACATTCTGTTCCAGTACTGACACACATTGGGGAAGGTGCTTTTCTTTGAGCTGTAGTTTATGATAGAGTTGATGTCATTGAAAGGTCAGAATGTACCCTGATGCTTCTGTTATTTTAGTAACTTGGAACACAGTTAACTTCACTTGATTAGCTTCTTTTCCTTATTTAAGAAAATTCAATTATTTGAGTCTTCCCAATTTTGACACAACAGAGTGATATCATAAAGTAAAAGAAGGAAGAAAATCAAGTGACACTTGGAAAACTGGAAATTCGCTGTTTCTCTTTCATGTTATGCTTTACGATTAAAACACATACACACACACACACACACCTTTGCTCACAGTAAATGAAAGATAATTTCTCCTCATGGGACTCAAATGTTTTTGAAAGGATATTTTGTTTTAAGGATTCAGACCTATAGCCATGTGTCCTGCAAGTGTTCCTACTCTCTCACTGTCTGTGAATTCCATAAACTGAAGATAATACTTAATTAGACTTTAAAAATCTGAAGCTATTGATGAGTATAATGAATACATGCTAACCAAACTAAACTAAGAAAGATATCTCTACTGTGGAGAGTTAAAAGATAAGCTTAGATTGAGAGTATAGAATCACTATAAAATGAGGGAGTCTGAATTCATGGACATTGTTGTTACTGATAATTCCATGAACATGAAATTACTTAAGACCTCATGCATCTGGAATACTATGAGATGTGGGAAAGGGCATTAGATTTATTCCTAACCTAGAGACTTATTAAAAACCCTAAAGCACATTTGGATTAGCAAAATATTTGATTTTCAGGAAAAAAGAATGAGGACAGAAAACAGTACATCCAGATTTTAGCAAGTTATTTCTTATGCCATACAATAAAAATTAAAGAGGAGAACAAAAACAACTTTTGATTTGAAGAAAGTTAATGGTGTTTCATTAACAAACTGTAAATAGTAACAGCATAAGCTGGATCGGAAGCTGCTTTCACAGTCCATAAATGCTTAATGTTTATTACCAATAAAAGTCAAAGGAGCATTTAGTAAAGCAGTTTACCAAACAAACATTAAATACGTTAATGCATTAGCTTCAGTGGACAGAATCTGGCTATTTAATTAGCAATGAGTAATCTGTTAAGCTTTGATTCTCCACAAATGATCTGCAGCTTAATATAGGAGATAGTCTTAGAAAGCAAGTGATGAGGATAAAGGCCAGTTTGAGGACAACAGACTGATACTAGTAAAAGGAAGAGCTAAATACATAAAGAACAAATAAGTTTGGACCCTCATATAGAACCAAAAGTAGATTGTTGCATGACATTGCATTGTATTGTAGAAACAAAGCCATATTACTTAAGAATGATTTTCATTTCTTCATCTGTTAAATTGAGTCCTATTTCACTGGGTTGCTGTAAAGAATTATAGCATAGGTACTGTTCTTTTTCATAGTGACTAAATATAAATAATACTACTTTCCATTACTTAACTTGTGGAGAGCCGAGCCCCGAGAGGAGTGAGCGGCCTCATAAACAAAGCCTTTATTTGGCTAAGCTTGCTGCCTTTGGTTGTTTCCGCATCTGGTGACCTATCCGCTTTTGCTACGTGGCCCATTGGGATTGGCTAAGCTTGGGAGTACTCAACAGTCGAGGGTGGGCTGGGAGGCAGAGCTTAAGTAACAGCTCCAGAGAGGCAGGAGTAGAGAAGGCATAAGATTAGAGCAGGAGGCAGAAGGCAGAAGTAGGAGAAGCAGGGAGGAGGGAGAAGCATTGTTAAAGGTTCCTGAAATAAACTGCAAAGGAAGAGCTCGTGTTGTCTTGTCTTTCTTGCTGGACGAGGAGGATGTAACATTAACTTTCTATCTCCTATAACTTCTTAAGATGCTTGTTTTTTCTATAAGATTTAGGAAACTGGTTAAGCTTTTATACTCCTTTGAGATTAGAAAAATAAAATAAAATAGCTGGTTATCTTTGCTGACAGTTGTTGCAAGGGTACAGGGGACATGATGATATTTAATAACTGTCAACAAAAAACCCCTCATATTTCTAGCACTGGTATATGTACTTTTCCAGTGTACATAGAAAGATATATATTCAATATCGCTAGAAACATGTACTTGAGCTAATTTTTATCCTGATTTTACCAGCTTTATTTTCTGCCAAATAGAGATTTTGATTGTGATAATTAATTTCAATCAATTATAAAGGAGTTATGTTTATAACACTTCAGAAGCAAAAGGTGATTCTTGTACCCAGATAATCTATAGAAGTATTCTACTTATGTATTTTTCCCTACACCAGTTGGGACTAATCAGGTTTCCAAATTTTCTGAACTTCTGTGGTATATAGGACATACATGAAAAAGCAAGGATTATTTTATATCTATGTGTGCATCCTCCATGCAACCTGGTGTAGATCTGACCTACTGGGGATAAGGAGAAAAATTAAGATGTATTTTGTATGCCAAATCTTTCAGTGGGTATTTGCATGGTGGTAAAAATTGGTTCAAAGATTGTGAAAATGCAAACATTCATAAAGAGGCATAATGAAACATAAGGAGTTTTAATTACCTTGTTAAATTGTTCTAATGTACAGCTTTTGTCTTTTCCATTTAATTTGATAAATATATTGGAATAGTCTTAGATAAAAATAAATCTTAACTTGACATCATCTGCAAACACCCAAATGAAAAATAGAGTAATTGCCTTTATCAGATTAATTTGTGGGCATCTCTATGGATATTGTCTTTATTGTTAATGATTTTAGGATGGCCCTGTCCACTATGGGTGGTACAATTCCCTGAGCAAGTGGCTCTGGAGATTGAGCCTATGTAAACCAGAATATGAGCCAAGAGCAAACCTACACTTAAATTGCTCTGTAGTTCTCCACCTCCAGTTTCTGTTTTGACATCCTGCCTTGATTTCTTTCCAGGTTCGATTGTGACCTGAAAGTTCAAGACAAATTAACTTTTTCCTTTCCAAGATGTTGGTCACAGCAACATAATGAAACTAGAATAAGAGAAAATAATTTTTTATGGGGAGCTCTCCAGAGATGAACACTAACACACAGTATATAGCTAATTCCAGACAGAGACCATACCCATTCAGGAACCTAGGTGTAAGTGTCCAGAACAGTTTTTTAAATTTACTTTTCTATCATATTTTATATCTAGATGGCACTTTCCCCTCCTGCCTTCTTTGTCATTCTTTCTTCCCTACCTCCCCCAGAAGGCAAAAACCATGATCTGGGATGCTGCCGGGGGGCTTTAAAAAAGGAAGTTCTTTGAAGCAAGCAGTTTTAATAGAAACTAGATAAGTGGGAGAGAGTTCTGCAAGAGCAGTCAGTTTAGCAGAAACTATGATAAGTTAGCTAGGACATCCTGACCTTAGTTTACTAGAACAGAGTTGATAGTTTTCCATGTGATTCTCTATTAAAGAGATAAAATTTTAGTCAAATCTGAAATGGCTTCTGCAAGAACATAAAATAGAAGAATCTTTGATCTTACTCTATCATATTCCCCTCTTATTATATGGACATGAGTCAAATTGTTGACTTATCCTGTTCTAGGAAGGCATAGTTGGATCTAAGTACAAATAGCTTAGTTGGCAATGCTTTTGAGGATGCAGGGTCCCACTATTAGCAGGATCAGAATAATAAACAATGATCTGGCTAATGATGATAGTAAGATAGTTGGCCATGGGTACCAGGTCAGTAGAGACAGATTCCAATTATCTGATCTATGTTTTCTTCCTTTTTCTTTTTTTTATTCACCTTCCCCTTTTTGCCTCTCTCCTTTTCCTTTTATACTTTTTCTGTTACTTTTGTTTTTTTATTAGTTGTTTTCTTTATTTACAATATCTGCTTTCCCAGGTTCCCCTCCAAAAAATAAATAAATAAAATAAAGTAACAAAAACTAAAACTAACCCCTGTTCCCTCACCTCTCCCTCTGCTCACCACCCCACCCAATCCTACTTACTGGCCCTGGCATTCCCCTACACTGGGGCATAGAACCTTCACAGGACCAAGGGCCTCTCCTCCCATTGATGACTGACTTGGACATCCTCTGCTATATGGATGCTGGAGCCATGAGTCCCACCATGTGTACTCTTTGTTTGGAGTTAATTTAGTCCCTGAGAGCTCAGAGGTACTAGTTAGTTCATATTGTTGTCTGTCTTAAAGGGGCTGCAAACCCTTCAGCTCCTGGGGTCCTTTCTCTAGCTCCTTCATTGGGGACCCTGTACTCAGTCCAATGGATGGCTGTGAGCCTCTACTTCTGACTATTTTTCCTCTCATTCTTTGTCCACTTCTCTCATTTGTCATTCCTCATTACTCCTTTCTTTTTCTTTAATGTAGTTGCTCATGAATCTATTCCAGAGCACGGGGAGTCAACTTCCACAAGCTCCCCAGCCTCTCCTCCTACCTAAGACCAATAAGGTACACAATCACTAGAAAAACTGCTGAAAGCTAGACTTGCTTTATTAATGGCTCCAACCCTCCAACACCATTATTTCTTTTTGTTGATAAAACTTGACAAAACCATACACAAAATGAAATTTAAAATATCTTTAGCTTTCTGTTTATTCAACTAAAGTCACAAAGCTTGGCATCATCCCCATCAGTAAAAATTTAGGTACTTATGGCAATTACATTGGCAATTCCTGTCCCTACTTAACTGTGACCTGAATTGGAACTCATTTGACCTTTGTTAACGTATCAAGGCCAATATGTATTCTCACTTATTCTTTATTATAGACATACATATAGGTGATAACACAGACCAGTATATATAGAGTGGGGGTATAACTTGCTAGTGAGTCGAAGGAGGCACACTTAGTATAATCAAGCTAGGTAATTTGAGGGTACTATGCAGGTACCTTGCCCTTGGTATGGCACTGGAGCATGTATAAAGTCACAATCACTGAAGGCTTTTTATTTTCTAGCCAGTCTTCTCTAACCTGATTTACTGACTACTAGTCCCTTATCTAGACCCATATTATTCCATCTCTAGAAAAGATATCAGTCAACAAAGTTCTACCTTAAAGACAATGTTTCTCATCTTTGCTTTTTTCTGAATTCCTATACCCAGGTTTGGGTTTTGAAAGGCTTTTTTTATACAGTGGTAATAAACACTGGTTAATCTAATATTTAAGGGATCCAAGAGCTGAGCAATGGTTGATCTGTTGTCCTCGGTGGCCCCTTTTCAAGGTATGAAACCAGCCACTTTGATAGCAGGTGGAGTGATGAGGATGACTGGGTATGGTTCCTTCTAGACAGATTTCAGGGTCCAGGTAGGAACTTTCTTTATCCAAACCAAGTCCCATCAAAGGACGACTGGTGGTAGGTTCTGAGGTGGGAGATAGCAGAATACCCTTCACAGTCAGGTCAGTGGCCTGGTGAGCTTCTTGTAAAACCTGTAAGGACATGGAAAGAAAGTGATTAGACATTTCTGCCTTAGATATCTTGGAGTTTGTGTGGATGTAAAGTGGTCTCCCAAGCATAATTCTGAAAGGAGTATACTCTGTCACAGTAAGGAGTACATCAAGATGAGCAGAGCAAAGTGTTCTATTTTCTTAAATAATTTTTTAAGGATTATTTTGGTCAAAATCTCAAGAGTTCTATTTATTTTTTAAGTTTTGTTTTGATTTGTTTTTTTCCTACCTGATCTGACTGAACTCGGTGGTCTGTATTCACAATGTAACATCCAATTAATATTTAATACATTTAGCAGATGTTGACATATTTTGGTCTTGAAGGCCTGGGGAGCCATTGTTGAACACCAAAACTGAGAAGCAGTCCAAACATAGGAAAAAGTTTTCTAGTAATTACTGGAGCCATATTTGTTTGTAAAGAGTTTGCCTCAACACATTCCTAGAAAGCAAATATTTATAGCCAAAAAGTAGGCCAGCTAAAGTGCGAGACAAAATGCTTCCCAGGCTTATAATATCAAGCTTAGATCCCATGTGGGATTTTCCATCCTCCTTTGGGGTTTATCAGAGCACAGGTGGCATATCTAAAAATGGTGTCTTCAATCAGGCTTTTCAAATTTGGAATAGAGTACCTAAGTCTCAGGAGCTCTGAAGTTTCATGGCTCCCAGGCAACTGGCTTGGTGGAAATCTGTAACCAGTAACTTTCTCAGATTCATGGGAAGGATTGACCTGTGTCCAGCAATGTCTACTAACCTTCTTTATCCTGTTATGACAGTTCTTATTTCACCCAGTCAGTCTTGTTGTGGGGTGCACTGTAGTATCCAGGCTACCAAAAGAGAGTCCCTGCTTTTCAGATGCACAAGTCTGTTGCCACTGGCTTCCAAGGAACCCCATTTTTGGTGTTTGTAATGAACAATGGGTATTTTCTTGGGTAATCAGAAATTCTCCTATAGTGCTAAAATTTGTTCTATGTATTTATTTTTAATTTCTTACCCTGCTGACGTTAGCAAATCTCTTTGCCTATATAGAGACCCATGGATATGGATTGTGCTGAAAACATAAGAGATGTCTGTGTATGTGGGTAGAACCTTGTCTTTCCTCCAGTGGTGTAATTGAATCAAATCTAAAAATTTTAGAGAGAAACTTGAAGCAATCCCACTAAAATCAGGGACAAAACAAGGCTGCACATTCTCTTCTTACATATTCAATAATGTACTTGAAGTCCTAGCCAGAACAATTAGACAACAAAAGGAGATCAAAGGGATACGAATTGGAAAGG
>NC_045030.1:50410332-50429012 GCF_008632895.1 Mastomys coucha | reverse complement strand
GGCACAGGGGAAGTTTTCCTAAACAGAACACCAAGCTATACCACTCCTCGGCAACTCCTCAGCATATATCCAGAAGATGATCCAACATATAATAAGGACACATGCTCCACTATGTTCATAGCAGCCTTATTTATAATAGCCAGAAACTGGAAACAACCCAGATGTTACACAAGAGAGGAATGAATACAGAAAATCTGGTACATTTACACAATGGAGTACTATTCAGCTATTAAAAACAATAAATTCATGAAATTCTTACGGAAATGGATGGACCTGGAGAATATCATCCTGAGTGAGGTAATCCAATCACCAAAGAACACACATGGTATACACTCACTGATAAATGGTTATTAGCCCAGAAGATTTGAAAACTCAAAGTACAATCCACTAACCACAGGAAACTCAAGAAGAAGGAAAACCAAAGTGTGGATACTTTGTTTCTTCTTAAAGCAAGGAACAAAACACCCATGGAAGGAGTTGTAGAGACTAAGGAGCAGAGACTGAAGGAAGGACAATCCAGAGACTGTTCCACCTGGGAATCCTTCCCATTTACAATCACCAAACCCAGACACTATTGTGGATGCCAGCAAGTGCTGGATGACAGGAGCCTGATATAGCTGTCTCCTGAGAGGCTCTGACAGGACCTGACTAATACAGAAGTAGAGGGTCACAGCCATCCATTGGACTGATCACAGGGTCCCCAATGAAGGAGATAATGAAAGGACCAAAGGAGCTGAAGGGTTTGCAGCCCCTTAGGAAGAACAACAATATGAACTAATTAGTACCCTCAGAGCTCCCAGGGTCTAAACCACCAACCAAAGACTATACATGGTGGAACTAATGGCTCCAGTAGCATATGTATACAGAGGATGGCCAAGTAGGTCATCAATAGGAGGAGAGGCCCTTGATCCTGTGAAGGTTCTATGCCTTAATGTAGGGGAATGCCAGGGCCAAGAAGCAGGAGAGGGAGGGTTGTTGAACTGGGGGAATGGGAAGGAAACAGGGTTTTTCTTTGGTTTTCTTTTTCTCTTCTTTTCTTTTCCTTTCTTTTCTTTTCTTTTCTTTGTTTGGAGGGGAAACTGAGAAAGGAGATATCATATGACATGTAAATAAAGAAAATATCTAATAAAAATAAATAAATAAATAAATAAAAATAAATAAATAAAATTTTGCTCCTTGTGCTGCATTTAACCAGCGTAAAGATTGTGATCAGATAGTCTTATCTTTGGTTACCACCACTTACCCCCCATAGCTGATCCCATTTTAGAGAAAACTACTCCCAATTGTGCACAATATATTGTTTGGTGTCACCAATGGGATGTTAGATCATGTCTCTGAACTGTACTCAGTCACCACAATATTGTTAGGCAGGGATTCTGTGTAGTCATCATCCAGCAGGAGATTGGCAGGTTGAGAGCTGACATCATGTGAAACTGAATGATGGCTTGATCCAGAAGCAGGGCTTGGTATTGAGTGTCCTTGGAGTTAGCCATCTTTCCTTCAGTTGCCCCATTTAAGAGGGGCTAACAGAGTGTAAGACTGTCAGGAAGCATTTGTACTGTAAAGTTAATTTTTAAGCTTCTTTTACCGGAAGACTAATGGTATCTATGGCCCTTATATAGACCAGCAAGTTACCTGTGACCAGGTCAAGTCTTTTGAACAGATAATACCACTGGTCTTTTCTAGAGTCCCATTGTTTGCCAGAGGATGCTCTAGGATCTATGTTGTCATCCACATACAAGAGGAATGTCTGTGTAATATCTGGGAGGACCAGAGCCAGCATAGACACCAGGGCCTTTCCAAGGCCATAAAGTACCTCTGCTCAGTCTCAGTTTATTCCAAAAGCTGCACACCACTAGTGTTTGCAGAGAGGGACTTGGCTATCTTGGCAAATCTTGTTATCCATATTCAGTAATGTCCAGCACCTACCTGGTCGATATGGGAGGGGATTTGTAGGATGGCTAAAATATGGTCTTGAAAAAGCATTTTCTTTCCTTTTTCTAGGTTGTAGTTTAGGTCTATGCCATGAAGGACACAAAGTTGAGCCTTCATAGCTGAGACTCTGTACCCCAGGGCTCAGAGAGCTTCTAAAACATTTTCTTTTTTTGGTTGTTCACATTCCTTCTCAGTGGATGAAGCCATGTGGAAGCTGCTATGTACAAATTGAAAAGATGATATTTTTTTCCTAAACTCCAGTATATCTGGACTCAGGGCCCCATTAAATGATGTAGGTATGTCCTTGAACCCCTTCTTTTAATCTGTTTCCATCATTTCCCCTCCAGTTTATTTTCAAAAGGGCAGTAATCACTGCAGAGCAAAGTTTCTCTCCCTGTCTGCCTTCTGCTGAATCTTGAGTGTAGAAAACTTTCTGAGCATTTTCCAAAAGTTGAGATTCATCTATTCCCTCAACTCTAATTTCTACAGCTCTCTCCTTATCCCTGGGTCTGATGTTAATCCTAAGTACTCAAGGAGAAATATCATCAATGCAAATCATGATGACCATATTAATTAACTTAAGCAATTAATTAAAGAAAGATTTTTCATTCCTGTACACTGGCTAAGGCAGGGTTCAAAAGGTTAGCATTGGGCATGAGGAAGACAAGGGTCTTATAGCTCAGGGGTAGGGGGTTTCAAAACAGGATATTGGGCAGGTAAAATAGGTAGGGTTACCGAAAATAACAAGGCAGTCATAAGCAACCTTTTAAGAAAAAGTTAAAAACTTTAGGAAAAAGTTATGGTTGCAAGAATTTCATTATAGTTTTTTGAAATAAAGACATGATTATCATTCCTAGAATAGGCAGTATAGAACCATTTCTAATTAAACTTACAGGTAGGATATCATCCAATCCTTGAGACACAGAGATTCAATCATAAACAAGAATTAGAATAGTTTGCTTTACTGTAAATTGCTTTTTAGCCTAAGATGAAGGCAGGCTGGTTCATGGATCATAAAGGAAATATTAGTAGTTCATTGGTTTGGGGGATCATCTATGACATCAGAGGTAATACACAGTATGTCTCACAGAAGCAAGTAGATCCTTGAATGACCTGTTACCTTAAATTAGCTGGTAGGTATTATGGTTGCTGCTCTTAATTATCCCAATAATATATGGTGAAAAATATCATCCACCCCCTACATACCTTAAAATAGTTTTCAGCAGGCTGATAAAGGCCCATAGCTTCACTGATAATGAAGAGTTTGTAGTCTTCCAATTATTTAAGTCACCAATAGAGAGAAAGATACATAAATTATGAACAGGGAAAAAGTTGAACTTTTACTCTTCCTACCCTCCACACAAACACAATAGGGTAATGGGACTGAGAGCTATATCATCAGGTGCTGCTTAGAAAAACAGGAATTACACATGGCTCTGAGAACTGTTTCCTTCTTCCTGTGGCAGCACTGAGATAACAGAAGTTTTGAGTTTCTCTGGAAAACCTCATTGGGGCAAAAGAATGCCATTTCCCAATGAGAAGACACAGACCTTAAGCCAAAATGTAGGGGTAGGGCTTACACAAGAGAAAGCCATTGGTTGTTACGAGGAAACTGTTGGCTAAAGCCATGACTTGGGAACACCAGTGTAGTCACAGCAGCTGCAGTACCAGCCATCACAGTTACTATTGTAAGGGGGGACATCACATCATGGCCCAGAGTGGCCTGAAAGCCTGCAAAAGTTGTACACAGTCTCTAAGGTAGTTTCCCTTGCATGTTGTCATTGAAGAGTGAGTAGACTGGCTCATTCTCTCTTTCATTTTAGATCTCATTCTCCAACCCAAAAGAAAAAAAAAACTGGCAGAAATATAAAAAGGCATGCAGGTCATACAGAGAAACATATATTGAAGACATCCTGAGAGAAGGAACTCAGTCCCAAAAGGATATATGTGGTATGTACTCACTTATGAGTGGATATAAGCCATAAAATAGAGGTACTATTCTACACTTCACAGACCCAAAGAAATTAAACAAAAGGATGGCCTAAGGGAGAAATCTTGAATCTCACTTAGGAGGGAGGATAAAGTATTCATAAGAGGCAGATAGAGATGAAGAGGTCAGCTCAGAACTACTGGAAAATTCCATCACCCCTACCCTCCTAGAAGAGATAGGACAGAGAGCACATAGACAACCCTCCCATCCTTGAAGACCAAATGGGGTATCTGACAATGTGTCACCCCTTGCTACCTCATTCCCTAAGGACCAATCAGTTTAAAGGCCATAGTGTTCTGCCAATCACATTGAACCTAATGGCTGCTGCTCTATACAAAACTGGTCGAACAGGCTCCCTGGAGATAGCTGTCTCAGGTGTTCCAACTCATTGGAACAATAAATTTCTCTTGCTTTTCCTTCTATCCCCAGCTCTGTCTTGTTCACTTGCGGGTCTTTTGTAAGGGAAGGCTAGTCATAGTCTTACTTTTGGTGAGTTGGCTGGGAATTGAACCCCTGTGGTGACACATCAGAATGGTGAATCAGAGGTTTTGAGCAGGTACCATGGTTCTTGTTTGACTTGCTGTTTGTCAAAGTCTGAGTCTGTAAGTCTGTTTGAACTTTCAGTTTGCTTGCAAACATCTGGGGGCTCAGAAAGCCCACAGTGTTTGGGGTAGTCAAGAACAACAGGTAGACGTGCCTTGATGTCGCAACTGCCAGGAACCTGGACAACACTCCAGATCCCCTAGAAGGAGTTAGGAAGACTCCCCTCCATTAGACCCTTCCCAGCATGAGCTTGCTGTGTCACCTGGTTAAAAGGACTGTGACAAGAGTGATTTGTCTGTGTCTTAATTTTCTTTCTATATGTTCTTAGACTGGGACTGATAAAAGTTTTTGGACATTGGACAGCAATATTCCACTCCTCTGGGAATTGTCCTGAGTCATTGGGATGATTTCCAGTCATGGGCATACAACCTGTCATTGGAGGCAAAGGACAAGAAGCTCTAGACATTGTACTCATCAGAATGACCCACCTTCGAAGTTGAATGACCTCCAGAGGGGACCATTGATCTTCCTGCAGTTATGGTCATTCAGCAGAAGTCTTCAGGGATGGGTCTGCTACCCATCACAATTAGGTGCACTATATTGTGGTTTGGAGGAAGTTGTTAACTGACTCTGCCTCTTAGATTTGGGGTTTCTTTCCCAGCAGGATTATAGAGCTCCAGGCACAGACCATGCCACCTGCAGAGCTGGATGAAAAGAAGGAGGTTCTCTAGAATCTGGGGAGAGCAGACCTTCTTCTCTTGGATGATCCTCCTTTGTAGTCCCCCCATTCCCTTGCCCTTAGTGTTCCCCCAATACCACAGTTGGATGCTGCCTTATTGATGCCATCGCTGTCAGCCCTCTGCTCCTCACTTCCATGATCCAAGTGGTGTCCTGGAGCAAGAGAGCCACACCTCCAGAGATGAAGGTAATTCTCCCCCTCCAAGCCTATAGTACCATAGATAGGGATAGAAATCCTGTCATGCAGTATATTGGCCCTTCTCTTAGGCTAACCTGTATAATTTGAAGGCTAGCACCATCCTTTCTCAGACAACCATAAGGGATTGATTAATCTTTTTGAGACTGTCATGTTTACTCATAAGCCTACTTGGGATAACATCCAGCAACTCATGAAAGTGCTTTTCACAACTGAAGAATGGGAGAGAATCATGCAGGAAGCCAGGAAAAATGTCCCATCAGTTACAGGGGCACTCTCAATTGACCAGACTGTCATCAATCACAGATTCCCTTTGACTAAAACAGACTGGAATTTTAACAGGGCTACAGGTAAGGAGCACCTAAAAGTCTACTGCCAGTCTCTGTTGGCAGGACTCAAGAGTTCCATGAAGTGACTCACCAATTTGACCAAGGAAAGAGAGGAATGGCAGGGCCCAGATGAGTCACCAACAGCCTTCCTTGAGTGGCTCATGAAGGAGTTTTGCCAATATGCACCCTATGACCCCAGTACCAAGGAAAACAAGGCCACGGTGACCATGTCATTTATAGCTCAGGCTGCAAGAGACATTAAGAAGAAGCTTCAGAGACTAGAGGTATTGCAAGGTAAGTCTTTGAAACACTTAGTGCAGGTAGCAGAGAAGGTATATCATAATAGGGAAACTGAGGAAGAAAGGAGAAAAGAAATAAAAAATGAGGCAGAACAGATAGAACTTAGTAGAGAAAAGCAACAAGACAAGAACATACAGAGAATTCTAGCAACAGTAGTCAGGGGAAACAGACAAGACCAGGAAATGCAGGCTAAAAGACAGAGGCCCCTACATGAGAAAGACCAATGTACTTATTGTAAAGAGTCTGGCCACTGGGCTTGGGAATATCCCAACGAAAAGAAAGGAGGAGAAAAGCTCTGAGACTGGGAAAAGCAACCCCAGATCTAGAAGGTACTATACTTAGGCGAAGAAAGTGATTAGGGAGACAGGGATCATAACAGCTCCCATAAACCAGGGTAAATGTGAAGGTAGAGGGGAAGCCTATTCAGTTTCTGATTGACACCAGGATGAAACATTCAGTGCTACTACAAACAGATGGCACCATGTCTAAAAAAACATCATGGGTGCAAGGTGCCACTGGGACCAAACAATATTCATGTTCTACCTGAAGATCAGTTTATCTGGGCTTGGGCTGGGTATCTCACTCTTTCATAGTTATCCCATATTGTCCCTACACTTTCTTTGGCTGGGACCTGGTCACCAAAATGGGAGCCCAGATCCATTTCTTCCTGGAGGGGCCCCAAGTTAAAAGCCCCTAGAGAGATCCACTCCAAGTCCTGACTGTCAAACTAGAGGATGAGTACAAGTTGTTTCAGACCTCAGATCAGGAATTCCAGGTGGCTCAAGTCCTTGCCCCAGGCCTGAGCTGAGATGGCCAGCATGAGGAGGGCCACCAACCAGCCACCCAATCACCACCCCCCATTGTCTGTACACCAATATCCAATGTCGAGGGAGGCACAAGATGGAATCAGGGCTCACATCACCAGGCTCCTAGTGTTACCGCCCAGCAATAACGTTAAAGAAAGGGTTATTCTGGGAAATGGAGTTAGAAGGAAAAGCAACAGTAGAATAGAGTTTGGAAGAAAATAGGGTGGCCAAAGTTATACCTGTCCAAGTGGAAGGTTTAAAAAAATTAGACGGGAGTCATGACTGCTCAGCCATCTTTAATTTAATACCCCTTTGTTACACCGCAACAGGTAGAATAGGTGAAGTAAACCCCTCCCACAAGTTCGTCAGCATGCCAGCCCAATCAGCGGCTTCTTTTTGTCTTTGTAGAGGTGGGACTTCCGATGTAACTGGAACCAGGAGCAAGGCATGGCAAATAGCAGGAGGTGGGCAGAGAGGTGTGGTTATGAGAGGTAGGCCTCACGCCAGGAGAGTTACATCCTAGAACAAGGGAGAAGTACCAATTAGCATGGAATACTTCTCTCCTGCTTGTGAAGAAACCTGGGACCCAAGACTATTGTCCAGTATAGGACCTATGAGAGGTAAACTGGCAGTTTGCTGACATACACCTCACTGTGCTTAACCCATATACCCTGTTGAGCTACTTGCCACCCTCTAGGACTAGGTTCACCATCCTGGACCTCAAGAACACCTTCTTCTGCTGGACATTGCCTCCCCCAAATCAGGACTACTTTGTATTCAAATGGAAGGATCCTGAGCAGGGGGTGAAAGAACAACTCCTATGGACTAGGCTGCCTCAACAATTCAAGAACTCGCCCACCCTTTTTGAAGAGGCCCTACACTAGGACCTTGCCATCTACCATTAGTCCAATCCACAAGTAACCCTTGTCCAGTATGTAGATGACCTTTTGATTGTGACTGAGACCAAGGAGGACTGTCTAGAAGGGACTAAACACCTCTTGGAGGAGCTTGGAGGATTGGGATACAGAGCCTCAGCCAAGAAGGCCTAAATTTTCCTGAAAAAAGTAAGTTATTTGGGTTACCTGCTGAAAGATGGCCAGTGCTTGCTCTCTAATACTGGAAAAGAGACCATCTTGCACGTCCCTCATCTGCAGAGCCCCAAATAGGTACTGGAATTCCTGTGCACAACTGGGTTCTGGCTATGGATTCCATGGTTTGCTTAATTGGTTGCCTCCTCTACCCCCTGACTAAAAATGGACAGCCCTTCCATTGGGAGGAAGAAGAGCAACACACTTCTGCTGTGATTAAGCAAGCTTTGCTCAAGGCCCCTGCTCCAGGCCTGCCTGATGCCAGCAGAACTTTCCACCTATATGTGGCAGAGAACAGGGGATAGCCAAGGGAGTGCTCACTCAGGGGCTGGGTGCCTGCAAGTGCCCAGTTGCCTACCTGTCAAAGAAATTAGATGTTGTTGCTCCTGCATGGCCTGATTGTCTATGGATAGTGGCAGCCATGTCGGTTCTAGTTCAAGATGCTGATAAATTGAATCTGGGGCAGAACCTGACTGTGACAGCTCCTCATGCCTTGGAGAGTGTGGTTCACCAGCCTCTGGATTGATGGCTGACCAACCCCCACATGACTCATTATCAGACTTTGTTGCTAAACTCAAATCAGGTGACCTTCATGTCACCAGTGGCCCTCAACTCAACTCAGCCACTCTGTGGCCCGACCCTGATCTCTATCTGCTAACTCATGATTGCCAGCTGATTCTAGCTGAGGACCAGGGATGGTGAAAGACCTGTCGGATCAGCCACTCCCTGATGCCTTGGCAACCTGGTTCACTGATGGTATCAGCTACCTGGTAAAGAGACAATGCAAAGTGGGGAGGGGGAGTGATGGGACCCAGGTGTTCTGGGCAGAACTGCTTCCTCCAGGAACATCAGCACAAGAGGCAGAGCTAATAGGCTTGGACCTGGGGACAGGCAAAATGATCAACATCTACACTGACAGCAGGTATGCCTTCACCAACACACATGTACAAGAGGCAATTTACCAACATAGGAGAATTTTAACACCAAATGTAAGAGACGGTAAGAATAAGGCTAAAATCAAGGCCCTCCTAAGTGCCCTCCTTAGGTCAACCAAGGTGCGAATTATTCACTGTCCTAGCCACCAGAAGGGGGAGAGCCATATAGCTAGAGGAAAGAACCTAGCTGATAAAGCAGCCAAAGAGGTAAGTCCTTAAAGACACTACACCTGTGCTGATCCATCAGAAAAAGCTTAACAAACCAACCAGTGGAGAAGTTAAAGAATGGCCCCATTGGGCCAAGGGCTGGCCCCACCTAGTCTACGCGGAGGAGGAGGCCCAGATCTCTAGCTACCCTACTAACTACTATCTCAAGAGTGAAGATCAATGGAAAACCCAAGAGGTAAAAGTCACCCTTCCTCAGGACCAGGCCCTAGACCTGATATGACAGATGCATAAATAGACTCACCTAGGCAGCAGAAAGCTGATAAAAACCATTAAAGAATCCAGGATGTTCATCATAGACCTAAGATACCTGGTAGAGGAAATAGTAGAGACCTGCAAAGTCTGTCAACAGGTAAACACCTGCCACACTAAGATAGGCACAGGGAAAAGACATAGAGGAAATAGACCAGGAGTCTTCTCGGAGATAGATTTTACAGAAGTTAAACCTGGAAAATATGGTTATAAATATTTACTATTCTTTGTACATACTTTTCAGTATGAGTAGACACTTTTCCCAAGAAATGAGAGACAACTCCAGTCATGGCCAAGAAGATCCTAGAAAATATTTTTCCCAGGCTTGGGGTACCCAAGATAATTGAGTCCGATAATGAACCTGCCTTTGTTTCTCAGGTAAGCCAGGAGCTGGTGAAAGTACTGGGGACAGATTGAAAACTTCATTGTGCATACAGTTTCCAGAGTTCAGGCCAGGTAGAAAGGATGAATAGAACCTTAAAAGAGATCTTGACTAAATTGACTTTAGAAACTTGCAGAGACTGGGTGGTACTCCTTCCCTTGTCCTTGTTCCAAGCCTAGAACATGCTCTATCATTTCAACCTAACACATTCTAGATCCTCTATGGATGCTAGAATCTGTTGGGGGCCATTGGGCCTAACCTAGAGATCTCTCAAGAAGGAGATCAAGACCTTGTCAAAATAGTGGTGGCCCTTGAGGTAGTTCAGAGAGAAATATGGTCCCAGCTGTCTGCCTTTTATGCTCTAGGAATGTCTGAGGTGCCACATTGGTTCCAGGTTGGTAACACTGTCGATGTTCACCAACATCAGACCCAGTCCCTGGAACCCCACTAGAAGGGCACCTACTTGGTGTTGCTGAGGACCCCTACGACCATAAACATGGACAGCATAGCTGTCTGGATACATGCTTTTCAAGTGAAACCAGTGGCCTGTCCACTCCCTGCAGACTACTCATCTTGGAGCATGAAGAAGACAAGCAAACCCTTTAAAGCTCAAGATCACTCAGCAGGCCACCAAGGATGAAGAATTTCCTGACCCTAATGGGAGTTCTGATAAGGCATAAGGAGCTAAGTGCTGAATCTAGCACTCATCAGCCCACCAGACTGACTTGGATTGTATCATCAACCCTAACAGGTGATGAGGTGGGCAGGGTAACCCAAGATTACCCCCATTCCCATGATGCCGCCCCCCAACTTTTGAACTGTATGACCTGGCTGCCAGGTTGGATACCTGGGATATCCTGAACCAAGAGGTATAGGGGGGCTTGCTAGAATGTCATGGGAAAGCTTCATGCTCACCAATGTAATGCCTAGAAAAGGGGCTGGGAAAAAGGGGCATAGGATGAGAACACTCCCAATTAAGAGACCACCTGTGTGAGGTTTGAATTTATGTATGTCCCTGAGATGAGAGATCCAGATCCTTTTAGCCCATCAGTGCGAGAGCCCAGAAAACTTCTACAGTGCTGCCTGGGGCTGTGAGACCTTAAGACACACCTACTAGAACCCGAGCTCAAGCTGGGATTTAATCAGAGTGAGCAGATCCTCTAGAGAAAGGAGACTCACAGGCAGCAATTAAGCAATTGTGGGGAATATCACAGCTCATTAGGGTACCTTCATTCATGGGAACGATCCCTATGTTTCCTGGGAAGGCCTATAGCCCTCAGGGACATGGACCAGAGAGGGTCAATGCCTCAACTTTTCTTGCAACTCAATCACTGTGCAATGTACACAGAAAGGGAGAGGACAAGGATAGATAGCTAATGGAACTTCAGACTATACCAGGAAGGATATGATGATGGACTCCTTTTTACCATCAGACTCAAGATCGAAGCCCCTACCATCCCTGTGGGACCCAACAAGGAGGTTGCAGGTATCTCCCATAAGGCACCCATGTCTCAGCCCCCAGCACCAACCCTGGTAAGGTCAACTACTGTCATGACACCCAACATCCTGGGTACAACCCATTCTTGTCCCTCAGAACTGGCCTCATTGACTGAGCTTATCAGTAAGAACTTCCTAGTACCCAATGAATCCAGGCCTGAAGTGACTCACTCTAGTTGGCTTTGCTATGATATAGCTTCTTCATATTATGAAGGGATTGTCTTTGTTTCCCCCAATATTAGCCTGTCTAACAAGTCCTCTTCCTGCTGATGAGCCCCAGAGTCAGGTGTAGGACTCACCCTACAGGCAGTGACAAGCATGGGACTCTGGCTGGGCTATGTCCCCTCCTCCCACCAGTCCCTTTGCAATATCTCATATTCCCCTGCCCAGACTGCTTCATACGTTATCCCCGCCCCCTGAGAATAGAAGGTGGGCTTGCTCAACTGGGCTTACCCCCTTGTGTACACCTCTGTGTCCTGAATATATGTAGAGATTTTTGTATATTAGTTCAGTTGATTCCCAGGCTAGTTTACCATCCTTATGAAAAAATGTTAGATAGATGGGATGGGAACTATAGTACCAAATGAGAGCCTGACACTGTCTTGACAATGTCTCTCTTACTTGGACTGGGCACAACAGGGGTAGCAACAAGGTGCTTCTTCCCTGGTACTACAAGGGAAAAGGTACCAAGAGCTCAGGACTGCCATAGACTTAAACATAGAGAGAATCAAAGAATCAATCACCCACCTTCAAGAGCCCATAACCTCCCTCTCTGAAGTAGTCCTACAGCACCACTGTGGTCTAGATTTACTCTTTTTACAACAAGGATGGCTTTGGGCAACCCTAAGGGAAAAATATTGCTTTTACCTTGACCACTCAGGGGTGGTTAAAGATTCTATGGCAAAGGTATGAGAGGGACTACCCAAGAGAAAGAAAGAAAGGGAACAAACCCAAGGATGGGTTCAAGTCATAATTTAACAGCTCTTATTAAATTACTACCTTGATTTCTGCATTATTAAGACTTGATCATTTTGTCCCTGCTTCTGACCTTTAGCCCCTACATTCTAAATCACTTAGTTACTTTTATTAAAGATCACATAGGTACAGTACAGTTGATGGTCCTGAGTCAAAGATATAAAGAGCTAAGTATGGAGGACCAGGGATATGAGCTGCTTGACTATTCACAATAGCTTCAGAATTGAAGTATGCACAAGAAAATGGGGAAATGAAGAGGTCAGCTCAGAATTGTTAGAAAATTCCATCAAACCCCTCTCCTTCTAGAAGAGACAGGACAGCAAGCACATAGACACCTTTCCCCTCCTTGAAGATCACTTAGGGGACTGACCATGTGCCACCCCTTGTTACCTCATTCCCTAAAGACCAATCAGTGTAAAAGTCACACAGTTTTTCCAATTACATTGTGCTACCCCTTGGTACCTCATTCCCTAAAGACCAATCAGTTTAAAAGTCACACTTCTCTGCCAATCACATTGTACCTAATGGCTGCGGCTCTGTACATAACTGGCTGAACCGGTTGCCCATAGGTTGCCACCTCTCCCTTGGGTATGACCTCAACATGTTGGAACAATAAATTTCTCTTGCTTTTGCATTGATCCACAGCTCTGAGTTGTTCACACAGTGGGGTCCTCGGTAAGCTAAGGCTTGTTAGAATCTTATAGAGGTAGGGAACTGAGAGGGAGGGGGATAGGAATGAGAATGGGGAAATTCAGGTTTAGGTGTGTGGAAGGTCAGGAAAATGGATAGATGGCCATGAAAATGAATAGAAATCTGAAACTGACCAGGGTGGGGAGGTGGGGTTCATCTCCAAGATGACAGAGAGATTTGTGATAAAGGAGGCACCAAGAATCAATGGGTGTGTTCTTATCTGTGACTCACTACATTAGGGATAGAACATGAAGATGCCACCTCCTATAGCCAGGCAGGAATCCCCATAGTACAATAAAGACAGCAGCCAATCAACAAAACTTTTGACCCAAAACATATCCTGTCTACAAGGAATACAGGCAAGTGGGATGGATAAGAGACTCAATGAATGTCCAAACAATAACCAATTCAATTTGAAACCCATTCTATGGGCCAGCACCAGTCCCTAACACTATTAATAATAATCTGCTATGCATGAAGACAGAAGCATGTTGTCCTATGAGAAGCTCCAGACAGAGATACAGACACCCACAGATAAACAGCAGATGGAGTTTAGGTACTCTTATTGAAGAATAGGAGGAAGGCTTACAGACCCCAAAGGGGATAGGAACTCCACAGCAAGACCAACAGAGTCATCCAACCTGGACTCATGGCCACTCAGAGTCTGAAACACCAACCAAAAAACATAGAAGGGCTGGACCTAGGCCTCTCCACACATATGTAGCAGATATGAAGCTCGGTCTTCATGTGGGTCCAAATAACTGGAACAGGAGCTATCCCAATAGCTATTGCCTGTCTGTGTGATATGTCTTCTAGCTCAGCTGCCTTGTCTAGCCTCATTGGGAGAGGATGTTCCCAGCTTCAGAGAGACTTGAAGTGTGAGAGTTGAGGGATACCCAAGGGGGCTGCCATTTGTTCTTATAAGAAGGGGAGGTAGGACGGAAGAAATATTGTGGGAGAGGGTGGCCAGGAGAGTGGGTCAGTGAGTGGAATGTAAAGTAAATAAGTAACAAAATAACACTTAATTAAAACATAAATGAAAAAAAATACAAATAGGCATGGCCAACACATTCTTACTTCTACAGACCAGAACATTCTGTGATCTCTCACAGGGATCCTGGACACAGGATTTATGGTTGTAGCCAACCTTGCCTCTTATGTCCTAGAGAGATGGTCCTTCTTTTACCTCCAGATGACATTCATTTTACCTTTTTTTTTTTTTGAATACTTTCTACTTGGAGGCTGGTATTAGATACTTCCCAAGTGCTGGGCAGTGATTGGTAAGAGAGTATTTTCTTAGTTTCCTAAAACATGTCAGGTTTGTGTCTCTTAAGGGTCCTTTCCAGACAGCATACTGTTTCCCACTCCTGGGGGGCCCTGAGGCCCCTAAGTATCTGAGTTCTGTATCTAGGATCTTGGTGGGATCTCCAAATATTACAGAGAGCTCACCAGAGATGATCATTCAGACACAGTATATAGCCATTTCAGAGTCTTCATTCCAACTGGCTAGAACCACACCCAGGAATTTGGTGTGGTCCCATGTATTCAGATTTTTGTTTTTTTTTTTGTTGTTGTTGTTGTTTTCAGAATCCACATCCTGGGATCGCACTTGGAAGCTACAAAGGACTTTGCAAAAGCAAGCAGATTGAAGCAAGCAGTATTAACAGAAGGTAAGATAAGGGGGGCACTATACAAATACTATTTCTCCTTAAATTCCTACCCTCTAATTTTAGACTCCATTAGTAGATATCAGAGTTTATTACCATGGTGCTTGTCTATTTTTCTCTACTTTTCATTTTCCTTCATACCGGTTGATTTGGAGTCTATTATGTGAAGAAGCTTTTCATTCTGTATTTATTTGTGTATCTATTTTTATTTAATGATTTATAGTATTAGATTCACACATATTTATTATATGAAAATCAAATATTACTAATAATGCAACAATCTGTTGGTCTAATTGTTCAGCAATCCTATTTTCTTCTTTTCATTGACATCTCTACTTTTCTATATAGGTTATATTTCTTCTTCAATTTTCTTTCTTTCTTTTTTTGTTTTATATTTCAACCAGTTTCTTCTCACTCTACTCCTCTCATTACCTTCTCCACAACTTCCCTCTTCCCCAGATACACTCCTCCTCCATTTCCTTCCATAAAAAAAAAAACAAAAATCAAAAAACAAAAACAAAACAAAACAAAAAAAAAACATGTCTTCCAGTGATATCAAGGAACACAGCATAACCAATTGTAATAACTAGGCACAAATCTTCATATCAAAGCTGAACAAAGTGACCAAATAAGAGAAAATGAGTCCCAGAAGCAGTAGACCAGTCCCAGGCATGCTCTGATTCTTTTCTACTTTTCTTAAGTAATATTTATAACTGGGTAGATATATAGGCTCCCAATGTAAGAAATATATTGGAGGTTTAAATGAAAGACTCCACTCCAAAGGCAAGGTAAAAGTTTACTTTTTAATCATGTGAGGGCTTGATCAACTGCTCATCAAGCAGTAGTACAAGCACACAGGACCTGGAAATGCACTTATTTTTGTTATAGTGGTGGTGGAGGTGGACACATTTTGTTTGTTTATATGTGTGTTCGTTTGTTCTGTTTTTTATTCTAATATACTTGGTGACTGTACCTATTCCCAACTAAAACCTGACTTCAGTGTCTTTCAAGATCAGCTAGTCTTAAAAAGCAGAAACAGAAAATGTTTTTTTTGTTTGAAGGGACAAAGAGTCAATGGTTCCATGGAGTAGGGGTTCACAGTTTCAAGGAATCAAATTTCTGGAATGCAGCAAGCAGCCCTTTGTGTAAAAGAAAGCTTTGATGGGTAGAGTAGGATTAAAATATTTCCATCAACGTTTTACCAGTTTAGGAAGATTTATAAAGATTTAAGCTTCTTTAAAAAACACAAGTTTTAAAGTGTTTGATAGAAAAGACCAGTATCACTGGGCAGTGGTGGCACACCCCTTTAATCCCAGCACTTGGGAGACAGAGGCAAGCAGATTTCTGAGTTCAAGGCCAGCCTGGCCTACAGAGTGAGTTCCAGGACAGTCAGGGCTACACAGAGAAATCCTGTCTCAAAAAAACAAAAAAACAAAATAAACAAAAGAAAACAAAATAAAAAGACTAATTTCTAATGTTTCCTATAATATACAGGTATATGAATAATTTAGACAAAATTTATCTGTTGGTGATTAAGTGAACCCCAAAGTGAAACATGTTATCAAAGTTATTACCAAATAGTGATCTTTTCAAAATCCTCAATATTTTATTCATTTATGTGATTCTGTATGTATAAACCTTATTCACACCAAATTACATGTAAATGAATCAGTAGGTAAAGGCTCTTGTATTGAGAGTTAGGATAGAGTTAGATCAATATAAGTTGCTGTATTATTGCTATTATATTACCTCTCTTTTCTAAACAATCTCTCTATATAACCAGTCAACCACTCTTTTGTATACACTGCCTTTTTAAGGACATTATACAAATAAAAGCAATCATTTCTGACCTTTAGATTGACTTATTTTACTAACTAAGGATAATTTTCTGAATATATTCAAGTCATTCTTTATACCAACTGTTGATATATTTTATTCCTGAGTAATATTCTCTAGGGATTTTGGGTCCTAGTAAGTGCATTTCAATAAATACGTTTAAATTGAAATTCATGATCTTTATACAATATTCTTTTGATGGTCCATCCTTATATCTGATTTCATACCTTTATGTTCACAGGCACACTGGTATTTCAATATGATGATCATTCTAGAAAGAGAGATAAATGGTAAGGCTGAGTCCAGTCTGGAGGAGAAGGCAGCATTGTCTTTTATAGCAGTAGAGATCATCCCAGTTTTTTTCAGCATTGTGGGGGTAGATCTCTCAAGTGCTTTGGAGAGATTGCTTCCACTGAGAGGAAGCTATCAAGAGGCCATTCCATTAACAATAAAGTGCTCTGTGACACTATCCAAAAGTGTCACAATATTTTAGGGGCCCTATATCTCCAGTTTCATATAATTCTTTTCACTTGTGCCCATTTCAAACTTGAAGAAAGTAATTAAAATCTTCTCAATCACTGTTTTAACTTTAAAGTAGAAATGCTGTCATGCTGACCATTTGTTACTATTGGTCATCAGCTGGTGGAACTATTTGAAGGTGATGAAAACTTCAGAAGGCAATAGTCAGAAGGGATGGCTTGAAATTGACACAAAAATTGGGATGCAGCTCCTTCTCTTCCTCTTTGAGTCCTGGGCACCTGGAGATGTATGTCTTTCCTATGTCCTGCCATTCCACCTTTATGCTCTGCCTTACTGTAGGTCCCAATTCAACCAGTGCCACTTACTATAGACTACAATCTCTGAAATCATGAGTCAAAACAAACATTCCTCATTTGAAGGTATTTTCTCAAGTATTTTGTCATAGTGATGAAAGGCTTACTAACTTGTATTCTAATACAGACCTTCACAGAATGAGACTACTTTTTTTTATCCAACTGGTCATATAGCTATATAGCTATAGAAGATAAGGGTCATCATCAGTGTATACACAGAAGCTTAAAGAGCAGGGCTTGAGCTTAGAATCTGAATCTCTTTAATCATCCTTTTTCAGTTAAGTGATATTATGAACACCAAACCCTTACCATTACATTATTTCAAATTCTTTTTAATTTGTCATATATAGTATTTTAAATTCTTTGCTTTTATACATAGGTGATTATGAGCTTCTGATTAGGATATTTTGTACATCTGTAGTGGTACATTATGTCATGGATTATTGGTACTCTCTTTACTACTAGAAATAAATTTAACATGTTTAACTTGAGTAAAATTAAACTGTCAATGACAGAAACCTAAAAATCATTAAAATTATCTTTTAGAGTTGTTTTTAACAAATCTATATTTTTTTCAGAGACACAAAATGTAATATATGCTCATGTACCTGTGTGTTTCTGTGTGTGTGTGCGCACAAAAATGAAGAGACTAAATTTTTAGCTTATATAATGCTTATAAGATACTGTCTTCTTCTTGGTGCACATGCTCATTCCTCTTAAATTCTCAGCAACTATGGTTATGAATAGTAGACCTACACAGGTTGAGATACTTAAAAATTCTCTGAGGAGGGCACAATTTTGAGGCTCCACCCTCTATAAGGATATATAGACAAGTATAGGCAATTATAATTTGTCAGAGGTGGCTCATAGGCCTTCCTCTTGCCTCCTCAATTCCTGAAGTTATATAGGCAGTTAATGGTTTTAGTAAGTCCCAGTATTCTCCCTGAGGAATAAGAAATTAACAGTTAAAGAGAGGCATTGTATTTAATAATTTAACTGCTTATAAGCTGTAGCTGTCCCTGTAAACAATCACTTACCTATGCTTCTGGATGTAACCCTAATTAAACTCATTGGACAAGCATGCTAAACTTACATAGAATAATTTCACTGGTTTACTTAGTGCCTTATCTAGAGTAAATAGACAATCTGTTCACATCTACTCAAGTTCATATAAGACTGTGATCTTGAATGTGAAGACATGAAAGAAACAAAGATGAAGTTTTGAGGACAACTTGCACTGTATCTACAATCTTTGCATAGATGCAAACATCACTGACAGAATAAAAGAGATATAAGAGAGAATCGCAGGGGCAGGAGACACCATAGAAAACATTGACAAAGAAAATGCAAAAACCAAAATCTCCTAACCCAAAACATCCAGGAAATCCAGGAAGGAATAAGAAGACCAAACCTAAGGATAATAGGTATAGAAGAGAGTGAAGACTCCCAATATAATGGGCCAG
>NC_045030.1:50395583-50409703 GCF_008632895.1 Mastomys coucha | reverse complement strand
ACAAATCCACACAAACCTAATTCCACCTCTTACAACAAAAACAGCAGGAAGTGACAATTACTTTTTCTCTTTGTATTCTAATACATGGAATCATGGAAATAATTGGACCAGGTTCCCATTAATACCTGGGTCAATAGAAAGAAGAAAGGCATTGTTGAATGGACTGTGTAAAAGAGACAGGGTGTTTGATGCCCTGTGGATCAGGCCTCAAATCCGATAAATACTTGTGGTTGGTTATTCCCATAAACAATCTTGACAGTATTGCACCAGTGGGAACTTTTACCTGGTGAGTAAGCATTATATAGCATTCAGATTCCAGGCCTGGGTATGAGCATGGGCATCTCTCCCACCCTCAACAGCCTTCATTTCATCTTCTGGCACATTGAATGTTATGCATCTAAGTGAGAGTTTCATGCTCAGTTCAAGAGCAATTTATTTATGTCTGGCATCTAAGGTGTCTTCAACTCCATGGCCTTAGCATGAGATAAGTAAGGGAATAGCAATAACCTTTGTGGATTTTGAGTGACTCTGATGTCTTCATTGACCAATACTAATAGGGAAGTAACATATACATAACTGGGATTTTTATATAGTATTCCATGATTTCTGGAAACATTCTTCTTTTATATAGGATCACTTCATAATGCTTTTCTAAATTTATATAGGCTGAGCATGGAGGTGAATGAATCTAGTCCCAGTACTCAGGAGGCAAAAGCAGGAGTTTCTCTAAGTTTTAAGCTAGTCTGGTCTACATAGCAAGCACCAAGTCAGCAAAAATAAACAGTGAGTCTCTATCAAAACCTCATCATTGTTACAGGATATTTGAACCTGTTTATAATTAAGGTGTGGCTTAGCACTTAGCACACAGCTTCAGTCCCTCTGGCTGGAACACAGACAAGCCCTTATCCCTCAAGTTTAATCCCAAGCAATGAAAGTCAAGTTAGTTTGTAGATGGAAGCAGCCATGTTTGGATGTTATGTCTAATTGAGTGGCAGAGAAAGTGACAAATTAGAGAAAAATGTGACAGGTTAGGATCTGCGCAACTCTCATGAGGAGAGAGGAAAGGGAAGCTACTTAAGGGAGAGACAGACAGTGCAGGTAGAAGAGATTACATTGCAGGATACAGTAGAGTTCCTGGAGAGCAGTACAGTAGTTTTTAGAGGGAAAGTAGAGCAACACATAGAGGGAGACGGAGGCAGTTTCACTGTGAGAGTTTTACAGAGACAGAATGAAGAGAGAACGAGCTAGATAGACACAGGTGAAGACAGAAGAAGCTAGTCACAGGTAAAGACAGAATGAGCAACAGAATGAGAAGAAACAAGATTAGAACAGATTGCCAAAGATGGTATGTGGCCAAGCAGAGCAATTCAGTAAGAAACCAAGAGAAGTGCCAGATTGAATAAATCAGCTGGGAGAGGAATTTGAGCCAGAACAGCTAAATTGAACCAGTCAACCAGAGCTCAGAAAGAAATAGGAAAAAATAAGAAAAAGGGGTGAGCTTTTCAGCAGTATGTCTCAAAGGCTAGAAACATTCTAGACCTAGATTACATTGTATGGAGGCTAGAAGCTTTCAGGACTAGGCCTAGCTTTGTAGATGAAGGCAGTAAGCCTCCCAGACAACAATTATAATAGAAGAATAAAATTTAATTTTCTAATCACTATCATCAACAAAAACAAAAACTATTAATAATAACCAAAACAAACACAAAATTTCAATTTATATTATTACATAGTATATATTAATATTATATATTATATTATTAAGTTTAATTATCTTATAAACTAGCTGGGTTTTCTAAGACCTCATACATCCCTAGATTTGGCTACCTCTCAACTTCCTTTCTTGAACTACCCTGCTCATATCCCTTCTTAAACATGAGTTCTCATTATCTTGCCCTGCTGTCTTTCATATCATATTTTTCTATTACACCATATTATTGTGTTTCTTGCTTGGTTTTCAAGATCATAGGAGAGAATATAGCTTCTTCAAGCACATTTATCTGCAATGACTCTTGAATATAACACATTTCTTTCTGATTGTATTTAAGGCCCCATTCACAAAAGAAAATTCAAATGTAGAATTGTAAGTCCAATCCTTGGACCTATGGAGGATTCAACAGTTTTGTTTTTGTTTTCTTTGGTGTTTGTTTGCTTCTTTTGATGAATGGACATAATATATCTGTGTGAACATTCATACATACAGTATAATGTTTTGTTGCTGTCACCATTGGTTATTAATTTTATTTTTGTAATGGGTTATAGTTACTACAGACATGAAGGCATTTAGTGAATTGGTAAACTTTGAACTATTGGAGCTAAATGGGGCATCTATATTACTTGCTTGAAGGCATAGGACTAATATGGAAGGGTAGGTAGAAAAAATGTAAAAGCTGGTGAAGGGGTATAGTGTTGTGAAATCCTGTCTTCTGGGTATGAAGTAGCCTTCTCTATCTTGACCACTCAGTCATTTGATTAATTGCAAGAGATTTGCACACAATCATATTCATTAATGCCCCACTTTGAAGGAGTTTATGAGGCCCTATCTTAACAAATTCTTCATTATAAGGATTTGTATTGTTACAGGTACAGAAGGATAGGGTAGATTGAGGCTAGGCCATACTCCTTTATAAGGATTTATAAACAGTTAATGGTTACTGAACCATGTGAGCCCCTTATCTCCCCCAAAGAGTCATGAACAGTTAATGAATGCTAAGGTACCTACCTCATAATGCCCTTCAACACACTGAGGTTCTATAGGCAGTTAACAGTTGCTAGTAGAGTTTGTGAGGTCCCAGCCCTCCGCAGTACATGCACAGTTAAAAGCTTCTGAGACAAGAGATATTCTTCAGTGATTTAGCCACATGTAAGTCCCTCATAATTTGTAAATAATTTCTCAAGTGTGTGCTTATAAATAAGCTTAACTAAACTTGTGGTTTCATGGAGACATAATTTAAGAAAATAACTTTTTGGTCTGTATAAGGCAGTCACAACAGAAGAATTCTATATTCATATGAAGGTGAGGCTTATGCTTTACTTAAATCTTAAATGGAATGGTTGATAGATGGGACTCAAGTTAAGGACAGTGATGTGTTTTACTAAATTTAGCAATCAAAAATAGTGATCTTATCCTGACACACTATTGCAGATAGGCAGGATATTTGATTGAATTCTTATGAAAGTATGAGTAAGTAAAATTCATATACTACAGAATGCTTAGTCATCTGTTGAAAGAAATTTGTAGATTTTTTATGGTTTGAAGGAAAACATATGAATTTATTTGCATATTTTTGAGCAGATTTAATTTTTTATTTCTACTGGCATGTGAAATTCAATTTCAAAATGAAATTATATAGAAATTGTACATTTTATCTTGTAAAAATATGGAAAAGTATTTTTAGTTGTTGTATCATCTCCATTTTTGACTAGCTTCATCTCAGTGAAATTCATGAACCCTCCCTTGAGCTCTCTTTATTATTTAGCTTCTTTGGGTCTGTAGATTATAGCATGGTTATACTTTACTTTAAGGATCATATCCACTTTTAAGTGAGTAAAGACCCCTTGGGTATGGGCTATCTCATTCAAGATAATAGTCTTTTAGTTCCATCCATTTGACTACATTCATGATGTCATTGTTTTTAGTATCTCAGTAATGATTCATTGTGTAAATGAAGCACATTTTTCTTTATCCATTCTTCAGTTGAGGGACATCTTTGTTGTTCCTCATTTCTGGCTATTACCTATAAAGCTTCTATGAATATAGTTGAGTGGGTGTCCTTTTGGTATAGTGGAACATCTTGTGGTATATGTCCAGGAATGGTATAGCTTGATCTTGAGGTAGAACTATTCTGTTTTGTTCAGAGCGATAGATACAGTTCAGAGTTTCTTCTATATGCCAAAATCCAGTTTTACCAACAACATTAGTTAAAGATATTTTGATTTTTTATTTTGTATTTCTACCATCTTTATCAAAAATCAGCTGTTCATAAATGTGTACTGTTCTATCTGGAACTTTGACTTGATTCCACTGACCAACCTATCTGGTTTTATGCCAATTTTATGTAGTTTTTATTAATATGTCTCTAAAAACAGTCTGAAATCAGGAATGGTGATATCATTGGATGTTCTTTTATTATATAGGATTGTTTTAGCTATCTGGGAATTTTTTTTTCCATATGAAGTTGAGTACTGTTCTTTCAAGTTCTGTAATGTCTTGGGCTAGAATTCTGATGGACACTGCACTGAATCTGTAAATTGCTTTTGGTGAGATGACCATTTTTACTATGTTAATTCTTTCCATTTTTCTTTCTTTCCATAGGAGAGCTTGCCATGTTTTTGTATCTTCTTCAATTTCTTTATTCAGAGACTTGAAATTATTGCTAAAGTGGTCTTTTACTTGCTTGTTAGACTTACCCCAAAATATTTTATATTATTGGTGGCTATTTTGAAGGGTGTTGTTTCCCTGATTTATTTTTCAGTCTTCTTGTCCTTCATATATAGGAAGGATATTGATTTTTGTTTTAGTATTTTTCAGATTTTTATTTTTAAGATTGTTCTGTGTATAGTCATATCACTTGCAAGTAGAGATACTTTGACTTCTCCTTTTCCAATTTGTATTCACATTATCCCCTGATTTTCCTTTTGCTCTAGCTAGAACTTCAAGTACTGTATTGAATAGATATGGAAAAAGAAGACATCTTTTTCTTGTTCATGATTTTAGTCGAGTTGCTTTGATTTTTTTCTCCATTTAATTTCATGTTGGCTATAGGCCTGGTGTAAATTGATAGTCTTACATTTATGTATGTACCTATTATCTCTGTTCTCTCCAAGATTTTTATATGAAGATGTGTTGGATTTCAGCAAAGAGTTTTTCAGTATCTAATCAGATTATCATGTGTTTTGTTTTTATTTCAGTTTGTTCAAATGGTGAATTGCATTGGATGATTTTTGTATGTTGAACTATTTCTCCATCTCCGGAATGAAGCCACTTGATCACAGTTGATGACCTTTTTGATGTGCTCTTGGATTCTGTTTGCCAGTATTTTATTAGGCATTTTTCCAGTAATGTGCATAAAGTAAATTGTTCTGTAATTATCTTTCTTTGTTGAATCTATGTGTAATTTGGATATTAGGGTGACTGTAGCTTTGTAAAATGAATTTGGCTTTCCTTTAACTTTCTCTTTTGTGGAATAATTTGAGAACCATTGATATTAGGGTATTGACGTCTCTCAATATTTATGTGTGAGGTTCAATGTTTTAAAGTTTAGTGGTTTTTATTTTTTACAAATGTGGTTGCTCTTGTGTTTGAGGCATATTATGTTAAGAATTGAAATGTCATCTTGGTGGAAATTTTCCTTTGATGAATATGAAGTCCTCTTCCATCTCCTTTGATTAATTTAAATTTGTTGGCATTTCTATTTTGTTATATATCAGAGTAGCTATACCACCTTGCTTCTTTTGGGTGCATTTGCTTTATAAATCTTTTTCTAGCCCTTTACTCTGAGGTAATTGTCTTTCTTTGAAATTTGAGATGTGTTTCTTGAATGTAGCAGAAATTTGGATCCTGTCTTCCTACTTTGTCATGCATCCTGTTAGCCTGTGTGTCTTTACTGGGGAATTGAAACAATTGATGTTGTGAGATATTAATGACCAATGATTAATTCCTGTTATATTGTTGATTGTGGTGATGACAGTGTGTGTGTGTGTGTGTGTGTGTTTGCAAACACTTCACTTCTTTTTGTTTTGATGTTGTAAGATCTTTGATTTCCTCTGTTTTCTTGGGTATAATTAGCTTCCTTTGGCTGGATTAGTGGAAAGATATTGCCTAAATTTTACTTTGTCATGGTGTATTTTGTTTGTTCCATCTAGTATGAATGAAGATATTGTTGGGTATAGCAGTCTGAACTGCTATCTGTGATCTTATAGAATTTTCAAGACCTGTCTAGTTCTTTCTGCCTTTTTATAGTCTCCATTAAGAAATCAGATGTAATTCTAATAGATCTACATTTTGATACTTTTCTCTTACAGCTTTTAATATTCTTTGTTATATGTTTAGCACTTTTTTTTTTGTTTGTTTGTTTCGAGACAGGGTTTCTTTGAGTAGCCCTGGCTGTCCTGGAACTCACTCTGTAGACCAGGATGTACTCAAACTCAGAAATCCTCCTGCCTCTGCTTACCAACTGCTGGGATCAAACGTGTGCGTGACCTCTGTCTGTAGTACTTTCATTATAATGTGGAAGGGTGACTATCTTTTCTGGATCAATCTTTTTGGTGTTCTGTAGGCTTTATTTAACTTTATAGGCATGTCCTTCTTAAGCTTATGAAAATTTTCTTTTATGATTTAATTAAAAATATTTCCTGGGCCTTTTAATGGAAATTCTTCTACTTTTTCTATTCCTATCATTCTTAGGTTTGATCTTTTTATAATGGCCCAAATTTCTTGGATTCTTTGTGTCAGGAACTTTTTAAATTTAACATTTTCATTGACCAATGAGTCTATTTCTTCTATCATATCTTTTAAGCCTGAGATTCTTTCTTCCATCTCTATTTGTTTGGTTGGTTTGTTTTCAAGACAAGGTTTCTCTATGTAGGCCTGGCTGTCCTAGAACTCACTCTGTAGACCAGACTGGCCTTGAACTCAGAAATCTGCCTGCCTCCCAAGTGCTGGGATTAGAGGAGTGCATCACCACTGCCAAACTCTCTTCCATCTCTTATGTTCTGTTGATGATACTTGTGTCTGTAGTTCCTGATATAGATTTTATATCTCCAGGATTCCCTCAGTTCATGTTTTCTTTATTACTCCTATCTACATTTTCAAAACTTGAACAGTTTTATCCATTTCTTTTACCTTTTTGTTTTCTCTTGGTCTTTTTTTTTTTTTATATTTCACTAGGTGGTTTATTCATTTCTCTCTAAGAAATTCTATCATCCTTATACAGTTGGTTTTATGGTCTTTTCATTATTTTCCTTCTGTGTTAGAATATTCCAGGATTGCTGTAGAAAGAAAGATGGGCTCTGGTAAAGACATTTTGCCCTGTATTTTGTTGTGTTCTTACACTGGCATCTAGGTATCAGTCCTGAGGAAGATTATCGGTCTAGTTGCCAATTCTTGAGTTTATCTTGTTTTGATGGGTGTTTTGTTCATTGATTTCTGTTTCTGCTTTGGTTTTCTGGTGTTTTTAGCCTAGATTTCTGGAAACTATCATGATCTCTGGTCCAGGAAGGGATCGCTATCAGATTTGGGGCCTGTATTTTTGGTAGCCTATGTGGCCTTTGGTCAAAGAAGGAGGTTCTCTGTGCTTCTGACTAATATATGGACTGTACCTGTTCTGGTAGGAATGGCCTGTAGTGGAATTTTAACCCAGCAATATGTAGACATGGCCATTGTACACATCTTTCATCCCAATCATTGAAAGTAGAGATAGTTTGTAGAAGAAAGGAACCATGTTTTGAAAGGGTTGGCCAAGTGACTAATCAGAGAAACATTTGACAGAGTAGTGTGTATCTAACTCTCAGATGAAACACAGAAGAAAACAGATGACAAAAGGAGATCAATTCAGAGGGAGAGAGGAAGGAGGCAGCTTTACTAGAAGAGTCTTTCTGAAATGGGTTGAAGAGAAAACAAGCTAGACACAGATAAAGACAGAATAACCCAGAGAATGAGATGACACCAGAAGATTAGAACAGATTGCTTGATTTAGTTTGAGGCCAAACAGGACAGTTCAAGGAAAATTGGAATGAAGCCAGTCTGAATCAATCAGCTTGTAGAAGAGTTTTGAACTAGAACAGCTGAGTCTAACCAGACACCTAGGCTCAGAAGAAAAACAATAATGGGTTAACTTACTCAGCAGTAAGTCTCAGAGGTTGTAAACAATCTTGGCTTAGATTAGATTATATGGAGGCTAGAAGCTTATAGACCTAGGCCTAGTTTAGCAGAGGGAGGAAGTAAGCCTCTGAGATGACAATTACATCAGGTTAATAATAATATACTACTACTACTACTACTACTACTACTACTACTACTACTACTACTACTACTACTAATAATAATAATAATAATAATAATACCTTTACAATAGCCTGTACATGAACAGCAGCTATCTATCTCTGTGTGTAGGCAGGTGGACAAGGCAGTGAGTGAGGATGTTGGTGGGTGGGAAAGGGTATCAGAATCTTAGGTCTTTGGTATTCTAACAGATGGTGTGTGAGGGTTCATAGAGCAGGTGTGGCCCTTGCATATTCTGACTGATATGTCTTAAACCTGAGTAGCTGATATCCTGAGGTGGGAATGGGAGCATGGCAGCAGTGTCTGATAGGAGTGTGAGAAGTGTTTGGGCTCCAATCAGAATGCATGGGATATCTAAGGGCAGTTCTTGAAATGCTAAGACCTTGTGATGAATAAATGAGGTTTAAATTTTGTGAAATAATTTTACTGAGTTTTTTCAAAAGATCATTAGATTTTAATTATGTAGCAAATTGATTTTCAATGTTAAATATTTGGAAGTATAGATTTTTGTTGTATATAATTATTTTTCCATTAATAGTCAATTTTATTTATCTAATATTAATTTTTGGTTAGCAAAATAGATCAATTTTTTTAGAAATGTTGTTATGCTATTTATACATGCTCTTTTATCTTTTTTTTTTAAATTTCTAGATGTCTGGTATTGTTATTAGGGATTTTTATGAAAGTGTATCCAATAGTAGTACTTGGTTTTCTTTAAATGTTTGTTATAATCCTTAAGTGAAACCCTTTTCATCTCTAGATTTAATTAACACAATTTTTACAAAGTTATTAAATCAAACCTCCAATGTTAACAGAACTATCTACCTTATGTTATTCTTCTTGCTTGGATTTTGAATGTTTGTAATCTTGGAGTAAATGGTCCATTCGACTTATTGAATTTATGACCATAATATGGTTAGGAGAACCCATTTACTACCTTTTTAACTCTATGGCTAGTCTTTACTTATCATTCTTTCAAACAGCATTTGTACTAACATGTATTTTGTTTTGAGTATAGATCTTATATGTCTTCTTTTTTATTTTTTTACATTTTTATTAGATATTTTCTTTATTTACATTTCAAACGATATCTCCTTACCTGGTTTCCCCTCCAGAAAAAAAAAAAAAACAACTGTTCCCTCCCCCATCCCCATGCTCACCAACCCACTCGCTCCCACTTCCTGGCCCTAGAATTCCCCTACATTGGGACATAGAGCCTTTACAGAACCAAAGCCTCTCCTCCTATTGATGACCAACTAGGCAATCCTCTGATACATATTCAGCAAAGGTTATATGTCACACCATGTGTACTCTTTGGTTGGTGGTTTCATCTCAGTGAGCTCTGAGGATACTAGTTCATATTATTGTTCCTCCTAATGAACTGTGAACCCCTTCAGCACCTTGGGTCCTTTCCCTAGCTCCTTCATTGCAAACCAAGTGCTCAGTCCAATGGATGACTGTGAGCCTCTACTTCTGTATTAGTCAGGTACTGTCAGAGCCTCTCAGTAGACAGCTATATCAGGCTCCTGTCAGCCAGCACTTGCTGGCATCCACAATAGTGTCTGCGATGGTGATTGAATATGGAAAGGATTACCAGGTGGTGCAATCTCTGGATTGTTCTTCCTTCAGTCTCTGCTCCATTCTTTGTTTAGCTCTGTACCCCATATTTTTTAAATAGGGTTATTTGGTTCTCTGGAGTCTAACTTCTTGAGTTCTTTGTATATATTGCATATTAGCCCTGTGTCAGATATAGGATTGGTAAAGATCTTTTCTGAATGAGTTGGTTGCCCTTTTGTCCTGCTGACAGTGTCCTTTGCTGTTAAGGAGCTTTGCAATTTTATGAGGTCCCATTTGTCAATATTTGATCTTAGTGTATAAACGATTGGTATCCTGCTCAGGAAATTTCCCCTTTTGCCCATGTATTGAAGCTCTTACTTTCTTTTCTTTTAGTTTCAGTGTATCTAGTTTTATGTAGAGGTCCTTGATCCACTTGGACTTGAGCTTTGTACAAGAAGATAAGAATGGATCAATTTGCATTCTTCTACATGCTAACTGCCAATTAAGCCAGCATCATTTGTTGAAAATGCTGTCTGTTTTCCACTGGATGGTTTTAGCTTCTTTGTCAAAGATCAAGTAACCATAGGTGTGTGGTTTCATTTCTGGGTCTCCAGTTCTATTTCATTGATCTACCTGCCTGTCACTGTACCAATACCATGCAGTTTTTATCACAATTGCTCTGTAGTACAGCTAAAAGTCAGGTATGGTGATACCACAAGAAGAAGAAGTTTTTTTTTTTTTTTTTTTTAGAATAATTTTCACTATCCTAGATTTTTTTTTTGTTATTCCAGATGAAGAATTGAGTCAAATTTTTATGGGGATTGCATTGAATCTGTAGATTGCTTTCAGCAATACGGCCATTTTTGCTATAATAATCCTGCCAATACCTGAACATGGGAGATCTTTCCATCTCCTGCGATCTTCTTCAATTTCTTTCTTCAGAGACTTGAAGTTCTTGTCATACAGATCTTTCACTTGCTTAGTTAGAGTCACACCAAAGTATTTTATATTGTCTATGACTATTGTAAAGGTTGTTTCCCTAATTTCTTTCTCAGCCTGTTTATCCTTTGTGTAGAAGAAGGCCACTGATTTCCTTGAGTTAATTTTAGGAGCTCTCTGGTGGAATTTTTGGGGTCATTTAATTATGCTATCATATCATAAGCAAAAATGATAATTTGACTTCTTCCTTTCCAATTCGTATCCCTTTGATCTCCTTCTGGCTAGGACTTCAAGTACAATATTGATAGGGAGAGAGTGGGAAGCCTTGTCTAGTCCCTGATTTTAGTGGGATTGCTTCAAGTTTCTCTCCATTTAGTTTGATGTTGGTTACTGGTTTGCTGTATATTGCTTTTACTATGTTTTGGTATGGGCCTTAAATTCCTGATCTTTCCAAGACATTTGTCATGAAGGGGTGTTGGAGTTTGTCAAATGATTTCTCAGTGTCTAATGAGATGATCTTATGTATTTTTTCCTTTGTGTTTTTTATATAGTGGATTATATTGATGAATTTCTGTATATTGAACCATCCCTGTATCCCTGGGATGAAGCCTACTTGATCATGGTGAATGATTGTTTTGATGTGTTCTTGGATTCGGATTGCAAGTATTTTATTGAGTGTATTTTTTTCGAGACGGGGTTTCTCTGTGTAGCCCTGGCTGTCCTATAACTTACTCTGTAGACCAGGCTGGCCTTGAACTCAGAAATCTGCCTGCCTCCCAAGTGCTGGGATTAAAGAAGTGCACCACTACTGCCCGGCCTCATTGTTAGGTTTTTGTGTTGTTTATGTATCAGAGTAATTGTGGTGTCATAGAATAAAATGGGTAGAGGACCTTCTGTTTCTATTTTGTGGAATAGTTTGAAGAGTATTGATTATAGTTCTTCTTTGAAGGTCTGATAAAATGCTGCATTAAACCAATTAGGTCTTGGGCTTTTTTTTTGGTTGGGAGACTATTAATGACTGTTTCTATTTCATTAGGGGATATAGGACTGTTTATATCATTTATCTGATCTTGACTTAACTTTGGTACCTGGTATCTGTCTAGAAAATTGTCCATTTCATCCAGGTTTTCCAGTTTTGTTGAGTATATGCTTTTGTAGTAGGTTCTCATGATTTTTTGGATTTCCTCAGTTTCTGTTGTTATGTCTCTGTGCTCTCTAGTTAGTCTGGCTAAGGGTTTATCTATTTTGTTGTTTTTGTCAAAGAACCAGCTCTTGGTTTGGTTGATTCTTTGTATACTTCTTTTTGTTTCCACTTGGTTGATTTCAGCACTGAGTTTGATTATTTTCTGCCATCTACTCCTCTTGGGTTAATTTGCTTCTTTTTTTCTAGAGCTTTCAGATGTGCTATCAAATTGCTGGTGTATGCTCTTTCCAGTTCCTTTTTGGAGGTATTCATAGCTATCTATGAGTTTTCTTCTTAGGACTGCTTTCATTGTGTCCCATAAGTTTAGATATGTTGTGGCTTCATTTTCACTAAACTCTAAAAATGACTTTAATTTATTACTTTATTTCTTCCCTGACTATGTTATCATTGAGTATTGTTCAGTTTCAATATATAGGTGGGGTTTGTAATGTTTATGTTGTTACTGAGTACTAGCCTTAGTCCATGTGTTGAGGCCTGTATAAAGTTTCTATGAATGTGGATACCCTTGCATTTGGAGCATAGTTGTTCAGAATTGAGAGTTCATCTTGGTAAATTTTACCTTTGAAGAGTATAAAGTGTCCCTCCTTGTCTTTTTTGATCACTTTAGGTGGAAAATCAATTTTACTCGATAGTAGAATGGCTACTCCAGCTTGTTTCTTGGGACCATTTGCTTGGAAAACTTGTTTTCCAGCATTTTACTCTGAAGAAGTGTCTTTCTTTGTCACTGAGGTGGATTTCCTATATGCAGCATAATGTTAGGTCCTTATTTTGTAGCCAGACCTTTAGGCTATGTATTTTTATTGGGGAATCAAGTCCATTGATATTAATAGATATTAAGGAAAAGTAATTGCTACTTCCTGTTATTGTTGTTATTAGAGTTGGAATTCTGTTCATGTGGATATCTTCTTTTAGTTTTGTTCAAAGATAACTTTCTTGCTTTTTCTAGGATATAGTTTCCCTAATTGTATTGGAGTCTTCCATTTATTACCCTTTGAAGGGCTAGATTTGTGAAAAACTATTGTGTAAATTTGGTTTTGTCATGGAATACCTTGGTTTCTCCATCTATTGTAATTGAGAATTTTGCTGGGTATAGTAGCCTAGGCTAGCATTCAAATATTTTTACTCAACTCACCACACATATATCTTCAGTCATTTCAGTTGTTTTATATATCCTTTGAATTTTAAATTCAAGTTGTAGTATTTTCATTTTAATATTTCCCTTAGGCTATTTTTATGACTATTAATTTCTCTTTGAAAATTGCTGTCTTTTCATTTATTTGAAAATAGTTTTAATTGTTTGTTGGTCATTTTTAAAATGATTTAAAAAAAAACATTTTTTAGCTGGGCATTATGGCACATACCGCTAATCCCAGAGACAGAGGTAGGTGGATCTCTGAGAGTTGAGGCCACCTTTGTCTACAAAATGAGACCAGGTCAGCCAGAGCTACACAGAGAATCCCTGTCTCAAGAAAAAAAAAGAAAAGAAAAAAGAAAGAAAGGAAGGAAGGAATGAAGAAAGAAAGAAGGAAAGAAAGAAAGAAAGAAAGAAAGAAAGAAAGAAAGAAAGAAAGAAAGAAAGAAAGAAAATGAAATGCTTGAACCTTGAATAATCCAACTTTCCTTGACTTGTGGGTATGCAATGCTAGCAGTTTTTCATGTTTTGATGTTGTAATTTTCCTGGTTCTTGGTATTATAAATGGTTTTTAAAAGTCTTTTATAACTTGTCTGGCAATCAGGAGGATCTAGATCTCATGTCAAGGTCTATTTTTGCAATTAGTATAGGCTTAACATAATGGTTATAGACATTTATGGGGTGTAGTTTCAATGAGTTTCTGAAGGAAACTGGCCCGCAGTTTCACTTCATACCGTGGGTGATTCACGAACTGGGGAAGTCGAGATTTTGTGGAAATAAGCGGGTTAGGAGAGACAAGGAACCACACCAAGTAAAATGTTTATCAAGGTGTAATCTTTATTTAGTGAAACGGGATATTTATATCTGAGGCAAAACAGTCTTATGTCTTTTAGCATATAAGTGAGAACAGGAATCAAGCATATCAGTACATATCAGTCATGTAGATAAGCCCCTGCAAGCGAGGACTCCAGGCAGAAAGCGGATTAAAGTTTTAGTCCATTTTGAATTTTGGGCTCCCGGTTCTGGCTTAATCCCTTGAGCTGGCTCCAGACACCTGGTGAGCCGAGCCGAGCTGCTGTCTGGGGAGTTGATTGAGACCCCTCAATGGGGTCAGCAGGAACGGTACAAGTTTCTAATAACAACTATTTATTGTTTATATATTTATTTATGTGTGTGCATTTGGATGCATGTGTTGTGTGTGTATGTGTATTTTGATACATGCATTGTGTATGTGTTTGTGTGTGTGTGTGTGTGTGTGTGTGTGTGTGTGTGTGTGTGCTTGAGCA
>NC_045030.1:50393247-50395572 GCF_008632895.1 Mastomys coucha | reverse complement strand
TTTTTTGAGACGGGGTTTCTCTGTGTAGCTCTGGCAGTCCTGGAAATCACTCTGTAGACCAGGCTGGCCTCAAACTCCACTTTCTGACTTTCTGAGAATATGCTCTTTCATACTATCATGTAGAGCAAGAAGACTGAACCTAGGTCATCAGGCTTCATCGTAAGCACCTTTATATCTTGAGCCATATCACTGGTCCATCAATCAGAATTTAATTGTCCTAACAATCATGGTGATTTAGGGCTCTTCTTTATCTTATTTTACTTTATAAATAAAAACAATCCCTGAGTTTAACCACCAAATACTTCTGTGTAACAGAAGAAATTCTTCATTCCATGGGGATGAACTTATTTCCAGAACTAGGTGAACATTTTGCCACCTAGGTATGCTGTATGTTAGTATATTTTATATGTCCTAATATCTGAAAATGTCTTAATGATATATTTGCACATAGATGTATTAGTACTTCCCAGACCTGGAAAATGCTTGAGTTTGATCCTTCTGCAATGTCACATAAGCCTACTTTTTGTTTTGAAGAAGGTTAAAGGAGTTTTCAGATTTCAAAAAACAATAGCATTTTGTTGGCTAAACATTTGCATAGAAACCTTGGATAGCCCTTTTATCTGATGAAAGGATTTTTCAGAACTATACTGATGAATTATAGTTCTAGGTCTATGGACTTTAATGATATTCTTTCATTTTATTCAAGTATATAATAAATTATGATCATGCCCACCCCATTATTTCTGCCCTATATCATCTCTCACATTTCTTCTCAAATTCTTGTTCTGTTCCTTTAGAAAAAGAAGCCATTAAAAACAATCAGTGCTACCCATATGTGCATGTTTGCTGGGTCAGCCACTGGAACATGGGCAGTTCATTTGTGACCACCTGACAGAAACAATGATTTTTCTCCTTGTAGATATAATGTTTCCTGAACCTTGATAAGGTAGAAGTTGTAGCATTGGAGTCAAGTCACAATGATCTTCCATTTAGGTCTGAGTACACATCTGTACTTGCTCTCAATATTTTGACATCATGGATTGCTCTTCATAGGACAAAGACTTCCCAGCCAAAGCTGAGGTCAGCCTAGGTCTATAGGTGTAAGCATACATATTTAGAAAACAATTTGCCAACATGACTGTTCAGCAAAGTAGTAGGTTTACCTCTAGCATGTCCTCATTAGCCATAGCATTTTGACCAAGTTTTCTGTGTTGAATATAAATTTCATTCTGTGGAGCAGACTTGAAATCCAATCAGAATGTTGTGGACTATGCTACAACAGTATTTGGATGAGAAACCTTTAATGGTAAATTCTTGATTTTTTAAAGCATCTGAGCCTTCCAGTGTCTTTGACACTGCAGGCAGAAAATGTAAAATCTTTTCAGGCAGTTTTCCTGATGTGGCAGATTCCCTCCCAACAATAGTACCAATTGGTTGTCAGGTTATGTGCTACCACACTGGAGAGTGGACTGTAACAGCATCAGGTAAGAAAAGTGGTTCTTTTAATCTCTTATTCTCTGTTGACTAAGGATCAATTCCTTCTGTTTGTGGCTTAGTTGTCTTCTATTATTAGTGAAACATCTACTCAACCCCAAGAATCAGTGATCAACCTAAGTTGTATTCTTTTGGTATGGTGGGTATCAGGAGTCTCTGGTGTCAGGAATTCTAAAATATATTGATGCTGTATCTTTTTTCATCCCTTAGAGCTTTATCCTATATAACTTTTTCTTTTTACATTTCATGGTTGTGATTACTTTCACAGTAATTGTGACTTTATAGAAATAGGAAGACATATGTGTTCTGTTTCCACATAAGAAGTCTCTCCTATAATTTTAATAGGTTACAAGTTTTAGTAGTTCTTCACATTCTGGAAAATCAAATATTTATGTGCCATTCTTATTTTTTCCTACCCCTGGCTTATATTAACCACTTTTTCTAGAAGTCTCAACTACTATTGAAGAATGTCGTCTAGAGAATAAAATCTATATAATAAACACACACATTGTTCTGGACATATAATTATATCTAATTTTTCTTAGTAGACAAAACAAGGAAATATATATGTGGATATACAGTTGCACAAACATACATTTTCACTTATATGCTCTATAATAAATCATACAACCAAATTTTTATAGGTATTTCTGCTTCTATCTGATATATATGCACATATATATACATATTTATACCCATGTATAAATATATAAATATATGTATTAGTATACTTATATATTTAGACTTATATATTATAAATACTTATATATAAATGTATAAACATCAAAATATAACTAGATACAAATATAATATATAATAAATATATAAAAA
>NC_045030.1:50385766-50392953 GCF_008632895.1 Mastomys coucha | reverse complement strand
GAGCTAGAGAAAGGACCCAAGGAGCTGAGGGGTTTGCAGCCCCTTAGGATGAACAACAATATGAACTACCTAGTAACCTCAGAGCTCCCAGAGACTAAACCACCAACCAAGGAGTATACATGGTGGGACTGATTGCTCCAGCAGCATATGTAGCAGAGGATGGCCTAGTTGGTTATCAACGGGAGAAGAGGCCCTTGGCCTTGTGAAGGTTCTATGCCATAGTGTAGGGGAATGCCAAGGCCAGGAAGTATGAGAGGGTGGGTTGGTGAGCAAGGAGGTGGGGAGGGAACAGGGTTTTTTTTTCTGAAGGGGAAACTGGGAAAGGAGATATCATATGATATGTAAATAAAGAAAATATCTAATAAAAAATAAATAAATAAATAAATAAACCAAAATTAGAAAAAAATAGGAAAATATAGCATTCTATACACATAGTTTGGAATGTTAGTTCACATACTTCCATTTTATGACACTTATGATCATAATATTCATGTGGGTAATGTTCTGTAATTCAATTACTATACGATCTTCAACATTAACAATCATGTAGTTGATGAGAGGACCAGTGGAACAGGAGGGCCATACTCATAATTCAGTGAATTACAGCCTATTACATTTTCTTCAAAAACATGTTATTATTCAGTTGCCATAATTCTGAGACTATAATATTGCATTGAAGATAGTAGAAGGCATGAAAAATAATTTATAGAATAAATTAAGATACAAGTCTTAGGGGCTGGAGAGATGGCTCAGAAGTTAAGAGCCTTGGGTGCTTTTCCAGAGCACTCAGGTTCAATTCCCAGAACTGCTGTTACTCTTCACAACTGTATGTAACTCAAGTTCCAGTGGATCCCACACCCTGACTCAGGCCAAACACCAAATGTACATAAAAATTACAAAAGATATATATCTTGTCAGCAATCACTTTAGTTCAAAAATAGTATTTCTCCAATTTTAGAAAATGACCATGCTTCCTTTTCAATTACAGTGATAGCTAAGTTGCAATGTGCCTATTATTACATGCAGATCATCTCTGAATGTCAGTTGGCATTTATTTTAGTATAAAATAAAATTTGTTGTATAGTGTCATCTGATTAGTGTGATAGATGTGGAAGATCCTCTTTTACCTTAATTTATTTATCATTTTACATTCTGTTCATTTTCATTGATTCCCCTAATGATCTGCTGTCATTTTTTTTCTCACTAAAATAGATACTAAAGAAATTAAGGTATTTGACCATCATGAGATAGAAGTGTTTGTTCTAATTAATAATATAAATTTCTTTAATACTGAAACATAAATATATTAACTATAGACCCTAAGTATGTTACATGCCAATTAAGGAAATTTGAACATATTTGAACAGATAAGAATGCTTCATTTTAGAAGAAAACACTTATAATAAGCTTGCATTCTACCAGCATAGTCTCTTATGTTTTATGTCATTTTTACATAATTACCAGGTGTTTGTGTGTATAAATAAGTTGAATTACTCTAAAATTATAATTATGATTTTATCCTAAATTATAGACTGTAAGGTGGCAGAATATGACACCTTCAAATATGCCACTTAGTATGAAGATTGTTTTGTGCTAAAGATGCTTGAAAAACAGCAGATGCAAGGTCATTCTAATCTCCCCTTTGATTCCTGAAAACAGGAGATAAAATGTCCCATATGAGAGATGTTCTCTCTGTGCCAGCAGAAATAAAACATTCTTCAACAGGGCTTCTTAGCTGAGAGAATTTTACACAAACAGACCCTGTTAAAGTAAGTCTTATCTTCTTCCCACATAATTTAACTTCACACAATTTCTTCTGTTCATTCAACCTAATGCTAAAAGCAGTTGTGTTTTGCCATCTTTTTAGATCTTTATTTCTTTATGAGGGGTCTTACTTCATGTATAACTGACATTGAATTTAATATGTTAACTCTTGTTATCTTACAGCAGTATACTTCTTAGGCAGGGACTTTCAGAGAGTTAACATAAAGTTTTAGTTTTTTTATAACATTTCTAAAGTTTCATGAAAGACGATTCTATCTTAAAGTCAGGAACAAAAAGTGGTCCCAAATAAGCCATGGTTAAACACACACGTAAATTAGAAAATACTACTTAAAGTATCACATAAATGATTGTCCCCTATTACTAATGGGGTAGTTATATTTGTATTTCTTTATAACACTGAAAGCACCTAGAACAATGTTGAATTCTCAGCAGAGATTAATTAAGTTCTTATTGATTATACGATAAATCTATATTGGCCTACATATTAGGTTGTTATAAGGAAGCTGGAAACAGATAAAAGCACTTTGTAGAATGTGTAAGTGCAACTCAATAAAAGGTATCATCACAGTAATAATACTGCTGGTTGAATAGTCCAGAAAGACAAAATGCATTGTTTAGCTTTTCTTTTCATGTAATGTGATGCCTTAATGTTCTTTTTTATTGTAGGCCATTGATAATTTGAAAGAAGCAGTGTCTCACATGACAAAACTTGGAGCTACCACTATAATGGTTCCATTAGTGATCTTATGAGACCTCTTCTGTTTGATTTACCCATAAGTCATTATTACCATGGCATACATTATCTTTGAAAAGGTAATATTATATAATGGTTTTGTGATGTTTTAATGGAATCTTATGACTCCACTTCAGGGAAATTTACTTAACTTCGTATGTTACCATGGTTCATTATTCATTGGGATATGCACCTCCTTAGCCATTCTGGAGTCTACAGACCTGGAGAAATCAAGGTAATTGAAAGGGTGATTCACTATTCTAGTCATAAATGAATATATGTGACTGAATGTGCAAATCAATATCCAGATTTAAAAAATAAATTGAGGAAATGTTAAGCCTCTGAGAAAAATAAATGCTGATCCAATAAAGTTAGGCTTTTAAATCTAAGAATTGAAACTAGATTCTATATTATGCTGCAGTTTGAACATTCTATGAGAGTAAAATGTAAATGCTTGTTTATGATGCTTATTTTTATATGATGTTAAGTATGTTAATAGAATTTACATTACCATTTTTGTTAGTCCTTCCAATTTTGTCTGATTGGAATTGTACTCTGAGAATTTTCCTCGAATCTTAAGTCAATAGTGCTCATTAATAGCAATCACTATATGTGAAGTATATTGATAAATTATATGCTAATTTGTTTATGTATAAACCTTGTTATTTACTTATCTCAATGCTTGAACTTAGAGTAAATCACTTTTGGCTAAAGTAATATTATAGAAGAGGCAAAGTAGTTAATGCTTTTTATTTGTTATGCATTTTGAAGTCATGTATTCTACAAATGTGAAAGAACAACGTATGTTTTGATTTTGTACATCTAGCTAAATGTACAGAACTTGAAATCATAGCATTTTCCTTTAAAGACAAAGTATAAGAATAAGCAAGGTGTATTATAGATGAAAGTTAAAGTAGATCAGTACATATAATGGTAATTAAAGAGAAGAGGCCATGATTTGAGAGAGAGCAAGGAGAATACAAAGGAGGGGTTAGTTAGAGCGGTGGTTCTTACCCTATGGGTGAGAACTCCTTTGATGGTCAAATGACAACTTACCAGGGTTGAATAGCAGATATTCTTTACATCATATTTTAATTTCAATTCATGACATTAGCAATATTGCTGTTAGGAAATAGCAATGAAAATAATTTTATTGTTGGTGGTCACCACAAAATGAAGAATTGTATTAAACAGTTGCAGCACTAGGAAGGTTGAGAACCACTACTTCAGAAGGAGAAAATGGAGGGGGAAAATGATACGATTCTATTTTAATTTCAAAATTTTATAAAAGTCTAGCTCAATAGAGAATCTTTAAACTCTCTTTTGTTGTTTGAAAATATCAACAGACCTGCAATTCATTTTTGATCAAATTTACCCTAATTTTCCTTCTTTGTGATTCCTCTTCTATGTTCACCATAATTCTCCCTCCCAATTTCATGTTTGCATTTAGTGATGAGGCTTGTATGCGCATGATACAACTATCTACAAAGGCATGAGCAGCCTCTCCAATGCAACAACTCCAAAGAAACTTAACTATCTTCTCACAGCCATTTGTTACCAAGAGTTCTTCAGGTAGTTATTGAATTTCATGAGGCATAACTGTATCAATATAGGATTTTCAGCTGGCTTACATCCTGTGCAGTTCTTGTGTATACTGTTAAAGTTTCTGTGAATTCATGTGTAAAAGTGGACTGGCAGGTCTAGAAAACAATGCTTTGTGGCAGACATTTACATCCACTACCTCTCGCAATTTTTCTTCATCCTCATCTAAGATATATGATCTTTGTTGGGAACTGAGATGTTATAAATATTCCATTTATATATGGGCATTTCTCTGTCTGTATTCACTACATGTTGACCATTTATGGATCTTTATATTGTCATCTATGAAAAAATAAGCTTACTTGATGAAGGTTTGAGAGATGTATGTAATCTATAAATGTAAGAATTAGAAGTTAGGAGAAATTTTACTACTACTTCCATTTAGCAGAATAGTATTAGGTTCACCTAAGGTCTATAATCTAACCAGCCATGGGTTTGAGACCCAGTTATTGGTAGCAGACATAAGTTCCATCTTTTTTAGTAGGCCTTAAATTCAATCAAAAAATGGTTGCTTGCTCTTACTACCTTTTTGACTCTTTTGTACATATGGGTATATCTTGCTGGGAAAGTAATTATTGTAGCTTGAAGGTTCACACATGATAAGAAAATTCATTAGTTTCCCCTTCCATTGTCATAAACAGTGCCTGCTAGCACTCTGAAAGCTAACTGACCACCAGTTGAACCAGTACCATTTGTTGAAAATGCTATCCTTTTTTCCAGTGGATAGTTTTGGCCCCTTTGTCAAAGATCAAGTGACCATAGGTGTATAGGTTTATTTCAGGGTCTTCAATTCTATTCCATCAATCTGCCTATCTGTCTGTACCAATACCACGTAGTTTTTATTACTATTCCTCTGTAGTACAGCTTGAGGTCAGCGATGGTGATTTCCCCCAGCCGTACTTTTATTATTAAAAGCTGTTTTCACTATCCTGGGTTTTTTATTTTTCCATATGAATTTGAGAATTGTTCTTTCAATATCTTTAAAATTTGTGTTAGAATTTTGATGGGAATTGAAGCATTCTTGACAGGGTTTTTTATTTACTGCTCTACAATGTCTGGGCAAGGCATTGTTCACTATTATAGGCTAAATACATTTAAGTTCATGCATATGTATATGGCTGTATATGTATCTATTTTATATGCTTCTAAAATAGTAGGTTTCCATATGGTAGTTTCAAAGGTTTTTGGTCCTAACCCCTGTCCTAGCTTCGATTCCTAGCTTTAGTTCATACTCACTCACCTACAGGTCTCTCCTATCTCCTATCTCACTTGACCCTACTTGTTCCCTCCCTCCCAGTATTTCCCTCCCTCTATTCATACCATAAAATCCTTACTATGATTTCTTAGTGTTTCCTGCCTTGTAGTGGTATTCCAGTTTCAGGACATGTATCTATATATTCATATCTAAATGCTACATATGATAGAGACATTGTGGTAATTGTCGTTTTATTTCTGGTTTAACTCATTCAGAATGAGTATTTCTTTTTCTATTCATTCACCTAAATTTTGTAATGTAAAATATTTTTTTATGTTGAGTAATATTTTATTGTGCGTACTTGTTCAAATTTTATATTCTCATCACTTGATGGATATGCATGCTTTTTATATTTTTTCAATATTGTGAATACAGAATAAATGAATGTGAATGAACTAATATCAATTATATCTCTATAATGAGTAAAGTCTTTGGAGATTATGCCAAGTATATTTCTAGGGTTTTTTTTTTTTTTAGTGGAATGTCCACATTGATACTCATAGTGAATATAGCAGTTTGCAATCCCTCATGTAAGTGTTCCCTTTGTCCACATTTGCAGCAGCAGGTCTGTTGTTGTTGATAATTTGTTTTGATCCTATTATGACTGAGATATGATGAAATTTCAAAGTTGTTTTAATCTTCATTTCCTTATTAAGTATATTAAATATTTTAAAAAAACATTTCTTAGTCATTTGCACTTATTTTAATAGTCTCTTTAATTCCATTTCCCAGGTATCAATGCACTAGCCCTGCTCCTGTGGGACTTCCTATTACTGTGCCCGCATGCCCACCCATCTCTTGAAAGACTTTTCTTCATCAGATCATCAGGTAGGGTTCTCCTTTATATCCCCAAATACTTTCTGGCTCCTTTAAAACTCCCCTTCCTTGTCTACCAAGTCCATATAGTCAGATTCGGTGGGACTTGCATTCGCTGTGCCATTAAACTTGCTAGGCTACTATGAGACTCTCCTTTGCCTGCCCACCACGAATGCTTAAATCTACTAGGACTCCCCTTTAAATGTTTCAGCTGAGTCTTCTCTTCCTTACTGTACAACACTACCCCTACCCTAGCTCATTTGAGATTCCTGATACTATGTCACTAGCTGGACCTGTTCCTTCTTGTTCCATAGCCCCATTTAGTTCCTCTGAGAATTCCTTTTCCTGTGCCTCTCTATCTTCTGCTCTTTACTACTCTGTACCCCTGTTAGGCACATCTGTTATTCCTTTTCTACAAATCAATGAGTAGATCCCTTCTTTCTTTTCCAATACTACTGCTTCATTGCTCTGGGATATTATTCCCATACACCACCATTTCATTCCTTCATTCGAATTTCATTCCTTCAAGTGACACAGTCCTGCAGTGCATCTTTAGGACTTCCCTTACAAATGCTGCCAGGAACCTCCAGCACTTTTAGTATTCTCCTTACCTATACCATGATGTCCAGTGGGCTCCTATAGGATTCCCTTCACCTTGCTACCAGTCCCACCTGGATATTCCAGTAATTCCTTTCCCTGAATGTTCCAGTTTCCTTATATCACATTCAGTTTCTCAAAATCTCCTATGCCTAATCTTTGTGTGACCAAATTCCATGCAAGAGAGAACACTAAATTTGAACAGTTGCAGCAGAAACTAACAGAGGAAATAACTTGGTGAATCTTAGGTTCAGGCATTCAGAGGACTAGAGATAGAATCTATAAGTCTCAATACAAACCCAATCCATATCTGAAGATTTTGTATACTTGCACTGTAAATAGAAATACTTTTTTAAGCAAAAGAAAGACAAAGCTAACAAGCTACTCCAGATACGCAAG
>NC_045030.1:50377342-50385263 GCF_008632895.1 Mastomys coucha | reverse complement strand
GGAGGGAAAAATGGAGACAAAAAAGGGTCAGGCAACTAAATTAGCTGGATGATATAGGGAAGGGCATCTGGGAGAAGTCCAGACCAGATCCCGGGTTAGAGAAGTTTGGAGTAGTGGGTAAAGTATGGAAGCCAGAAGGACTCTGTAACAGGTAGGGACTGTGGGATGTTGGGAAAACCTAGAGGCCATTTGTCCAGGGTTTGAAATTACAATATATGCTCAAAACTGTACTCAATGGTAAAAATGGATCCTGCTCCTCAATTTTGTCACATTAAACTTGCCATCTGTGTAAGATTTTTGAGGCCACGCTCTGACCACACAGAGCCCTGCTGGGCTCCTTCTGGTTGCACTTGCCTGATTGATTTGTCATGTCTTCACAAGCTTTTGCAGAAGGAAAACTTTTTGTCTTGCTGAACTATTTTAGGTTGTGTGGCCATTTGGGAGAGAACCCTCAGACCCATTTCTGACAAGAAATTGAACTTAAATCAGTTGATTGCACTTCATAGAAAACCAGTACAGCTTTCTTATATCTATATAACAAGGTTTTATCTCAGTGATTTGTGATATTTCACAAAACTGTTTAGAGAGATTAAACAGACGGCTTAAGGCCTGAAGAAAGATGCTGTAATTTTGAGTTAAAGGGAGTGGTAGAATAGAAGCTATTTAAAATACACAAGATGTCATTGCTCTAAAGCCCTTTCAGTTGTCAGAAGTAGAAAAGAAATGACTGTATACTAAAATATGCAAACATACATCCTCAAATTCATATGATTATGCACATGTGCATATCTATTATATATACTATCTTTTTATTTATCATCTATGTATGTATGTATGTATGTATGTATCTATCTATCTATCTAGGTATATGCATATATAATTAAATATGATTTCATGTGGATATCTGATTTTTTTCTGTTTAACTTGATTTAACTTACTATTCTACCATTGTTTCTTGTTAACTTCTCATACTATTGAAAAAATGGGATCCTTCAATAAATGTCTTTATATGTTTAATCCTGGTATATGTGGATAGTTATTTTAGAATTGTTAATCTGAAATGAAGACTATATAGTGTTCAGATTGATGTTATTTTGTCTCTCCCCTTATAAACTTTACTTAGTTCATAATCTACTTTGGTCAGCATCATCTTTATTGAAATCACTTATTCCTGGTACTTTGAGAGATGTTTCTGTTTTCATTATGTTATCATGACTTTTTATCAAAATTTTTGTATTGTCTAATATGTTCATAACTCATTTTATATAAAGTAAATTCACTTATCTTCATTATATTTATTTATTTGTGTGTGTGTGTGTGTGTGTGTGTGTATGTGTGTGTTTATGCCAGAGTATACACATATGGAAGTCAGAGAACAAACTGTGAGAATTAGTTCTTTCCTTATACCAGGTAATTCTAAGTAGTTTGGCTTAGGTCATTAGGATTAGTAGTTGTCACTTTCAGTTGCTGAGATTTTATTTTCAAATTGTCAATCACCCTCAGTTTCTTAATACAAATTTTATGTATATCTATATACTTTTTTGTTAGATTTCAAGTTCCTTTGAGTTTTGTCTCTATATTCATGACAGACATAATTTGTAGCTTTTAATTGTCATTACTCTGTTTTATCATTAGAACAATGCTTGTCACAGAGAAGGAAGGATCTGATCATTTTCTGGATTTCCTCAGTGGCTGTTGTTATGTCTCCCTTTTTATTTCTGATCTTGTTAATTAGGATACTGTCTCTATGCCCTCTAGTTAGTCTGGCTAAAGGTTTATCTATTTTGTTGACTTTCTCAAAAAACCAGCTCCTGGTTTGGTTGATTCTTTGTATAGTTCTTTTTGCTTCCACTTGGTTGATTTCAGCCCTGAGTTTGATTATTTCCTGCCTTTGACTCCTCTTGTGTGAATTTGCTTCTTTTTGTTCTAGAATTTTCAGATGTGCTGTCAGATTTCTGGTGTCTGCTCTCTTCAGTTTCTTTTTGGAGGCACCTAAAGCTATTAGTTTTCCTCGTAGGACTGCTTTCATTGTGTCCCATAAGTTTGGGTATGTTGTGGCTTCATTTTCATTCAACTGTAGAAAGTCTTTAATTTCTTTATTTCTTCCTTGACCAAGTTATCAACGAATAGAGTATTGTTCAGTTTCCACATGTATGTGGGTTTTCTAATGTTTATGTTGTTATTGAGGAGCAGCCTTAGTCCATGGTGATCTGATAGGATGCAAGGAATTATTTCAATCTTCCTATATCTGTTGAGGCCTGTTTTGTGACTGATTATAGGATCAGTTTTGGAGAAGGTACCATGAGGTGCTGAGAAGAAGGTATATCCTTTTGTTTTAGGATAAAAAGTCCTATAGATATCTGTTAAATCCATTTGTTTCATAACTTCTGTTAGTTTTACTGTGTCTCTGTTTAGTAGAAAACTTTTCTTCTATCCAATTTTCTGGAAGAGTTGATATGTAAATTGTGACATTCCTTACTTAATGTTTATCTGAATTTTCTAATGATTCTATGTCTTCTTAGAATTATTTCTGTTTTATTAGAAATATTTTGTCTATAAGTATAATTTCTTTAATATATGTAGGATCATATAAGTCCTTTTTATTGAACTTTGTGATTTTGTTCAATAAAGTAACTTTTCTAGGTATTTGAGCACAAAGATAGCAATCACCAATTCCATAGTAATATTCCCTAATTATAACAATTTGTGCAAATTACAGTAGAGGAATTTTAATCCAGCAAGATGGCTACTTTGGAATTCTAGGTCTAGGTCTGTGTTGTCGTATGAAAATGACTTACCTTTAATCCTTCTGCTTTAAATACAGACACTTCCTTAGTACACATTTTAATTGAATACAATGAATATAACATGTTGGTAGATGGAAGCACCCATGCTTGAAAGTGACATCTAATTGAGATGCAGAACAAGTGATGAATCTGAGAAAGATTTGACAATAATGAATCAGAGATGGAATATATCCAACTCTCAAGACAATAAACAGGAAAGAGGTACTTAATAGTATTGCAGAATGAGTCAGAAATGGAGGGTACTTCAGTGAGTAAAGTACAGTTGAATTCAGGTAATGTAGTGAAGTTCAGTAGAGCTGATTTCAGTTGAGTTTGATGAAGTTTCTTTGAATGTAGTTGAGTTTGTATAGTTTCTTTCACTTCTGTTCAATTTGTGTGATCAATGCAGTCAGAAGTTCAGTTTGTAGAATTTAAAGGCTGGTTCTCCAAGCAGAGCAATTAAGTGAGAAGCTGAGAGTGGCCAATTTGAATCAGTCACCTTGGACGTTTTGAGTCAAAAAAAGTGAGTTGAATTAGCCAGCCAGAGTTAAGAAATAACGAGAAAGGGTAAGCTTATTTAGTATTGAGCCTCTGAGATGACAATTGCAACTGGTGAATGAAAGTTACTTTTACAAAATACAGGGCAAGGAACAAAAGAACATTTATGAACATGTTTAAAAAGTTGAAATAATGCAAAGACACAAATTAGTGATCAAATGAACTTAACAATGTAGGAATAAATAAACAAGTCCAGAAAAACACAATAAAGAGCATGATACAGAACATTAAAATAGTATTAAATCGTGAGAAACATTTTATGTCAAAAAATTTGATGCAAGTGACCAGCCATGTTGTAAGAGAGCTTAAGGAAGGGCATGTGACAAAGAACTATGATCAGATAAACATAGCGTGGCTTTGCATTGAGAGAATGCAAGAAAATACAGACTTCCATTCTTCAATTATAAGATGAAGTTCACTAAGAACCTGAGCTGTTCTGTAAAAATATCCCTCTGGCAATGATTTGTACTTTATAAATTGTTTCTATTAATGTTTTGTTGAAGTTTACATCTGGGTTCATGAGAGATAGCTTGGCCAGCATTTTTCATTTTGACAGTATTAGAATGACACCAGCTCTATAAAATGACATAAGAAATATTATCCATTTTCTGAAAAAATGCTGCATATTTACATTTAATTATTTTATAAAATCTCATTGTCAATTCATATCTTTATTTGGCTAGGTGGTAATAATTCATGTGCTTGAGTGGCAGAGGAAAGTGCATCTCTATAAGGTCAAGGCCAGCCCTGTCTACAAAACAAGTTCCAGGACAGTCAAGGTTACACAAACAAACTCTGTCTAGAAAAACTATCATAACAACAGCAACAGCAACAACAAAAACAACAACAACAACAACTCATCCCATTGTTTGAATGTCAGAGAATTCTACATTATAAACTATTTCCTTATTGATTATAGAAAACTTACTATTATCTCCTGATCTTGGTTGAATTTGGGGACATTTAAGATTTGTAAATAATTAATTTCATTCTTATAAGTTGTTTAATGTATATTTATATACATCAAGGTATATATGTATATATCAATTTATAACCTTTATTTAGTACCCTTGTGTTGCAGGGTATTTGATCACACTGTGAACCCCATGATTGTGTTAATTTTTAAAAAAAGCAGTTTCTAGTTATGGTATGGCACAGTCTTTAGCTCACATCTTTAATGTCTCTGGCTGGAATACAGACATGCCCTTAGTACACCCATAATTCCAAACAATGAATGCAAAACTAGTTTGTAGAAAGAAACACCCATTTTTATAATTGATGTCTGATTGATATTCAGACAATATAACAAATCAGAAAAAAAGAACAAGAAAAGGTTAGTTTATTTAACAGTGAGTCTCATAGGCTGAAAACATTCTAGACTTAGATTTGATTGTATGGAGGCTAAAGGCTTCCCATTCTAGGCCTAGGTTAGCTGAGGTGGCAGTTAGCCCTAATACAACAATTACTACAGGAGAATAAAAGATACATTTATACCCTTTTGAAATTATAATTAAAATTATGTAAAAGAACTTAGTGTCATGGCACAAATCTATAATGCAAGTACTCAGAAGTTAGAATCTTGTATTATTTTATTTTTCATAAATATTTTTGTGTATGTTACTGTAAATATTAAATTCAAATACATATTCATGAAACTCATTATATCTTTACGTGCCATCTTCCAAATATTAAATTTTTATTCTTTGACAGTTTCATCTGTTTATATAATGAAAGTTGATCATTATTACCTCTCATTCTAGTCTCCCATGACCTCTCTCAGTCAGTTAAACATTTATTTCCAGCAAGTACCCCAACCATTTTATGGCTTCGTTCTGTGTGTACTCCACTTAGTTTAATTAGCTTCTTGCCTAGATATTTGTAGATTTACTATAGGAGGTGTACTCATCAGTGAAAAGAAAAGGCATCTCCTCCCCCAAAAGCAATTAACTGCCAGCAGTCTCTCAGAGATATGAGGTATCATAGACCCATTTTCCGTCCATGATGGCCCAATCTTGTAAAGGTCTTGTGCAGATAATTACAGATAAGTTCATGTGTACAATGACTATGTCATGCTCAGAAGACATCATTAATGCTATGCATCCCTTCTCTGTTCTTATGTTCCTTCTACACCTTCTTCCATATTTTCTATGAGACATGGGGAGACTTATATAGCTATCTGTGTCTACTATTTTTACTCCTTTGGCCAGGTTTGAGTTAATACATTAAATAGTATCTGCTACAGTAAAAAAACACCTCTAATGAAACGTTTCTCACTAATCTAGGAGTGATTTTTCAGAGAGTAGTAATGCTAGGTTCCGTTTTGTGAACACTCCATAGCCTCAGTAATAGTGTCCAGCCTTGGGACCTCGCCTTGAGCTAGATCCCACTTTGGGCCTGTTGCTGGATCTTCTTTTCCTCGGGCTCCTCTCCATTCCTACCCATGTAATTCTTTCATAGAGAAACAATTATGGGTCAGAGTTTTGATTGTGGGATGGCAACACTGTCCCTCACTTGATATCCTGTCTTTCTGCTTGAGGCGGGCTATATAGGTTCCCTCTCCCTACTTTTGAGCATATCATCTAATATCCCTACCTTTGAGTCCTAAGAGTCACCTCCCAGGTCTCTTGTGCATTCTGGAGGATTTCTCCAACCTCCTACCTCCAGAGATTGCCTGTTTCCATTATTTCTGCTGGCTCTCTGGGCTTCAGTTGTTTTTCCTCACCTGATACCAAATCTGGTTCCCCTCTTGTCCCCATCCCCCCATCCACTTTTCCTCCTAGGTCCCTCTCACCCTCCCTGCTTGTGATTGCTTTCTTCTCCTTCCAAAGTGAGACTGAGGTGTCCTCACTTGGGCCCTTCAGCTTGTTGACCTTTTTGAGTTCTGTGAATTGTATCTTGGATATTATGTACTTTGAGGGGGGGAGGCTAATATCTACTTATTAGTGAGTACATACAATGCATGTCCTTTTCAGTCTCAATTACTTCACTCAGGATGATATTTTCTAGTTCCATCCATTTGCCTGCAAAACTTAGGATGTCTTCGTTCTTAATAGCTGAGTAATATTCTGTTGTGTAAATGAACCACATTTTCTGTATCCATTCTTCTGTTGTGAGACATCTGGGCTGTTTCCAGCTTATGGCTATCACAAATAAGGCTGCTAGGAACATAGTGGAACAGGTGCCCCTGTGGCATGGTGGGACATATTTTGGGTATAGTCCCACGAATGGTATTGCTGAGTCTTCAGGTAGATCTATTTCCAATTTTCTGAGGAAACTCCAGGTTGATTTCCAGAGTGGTTATATCACTTTGCAATCCCAGCAGCAATGGAGGAGAGTTCCTCTTTCTTCCCTTCCTTGCCAACATGTGTTATCACCTGAGGTTTTGATCTTAGTCATTCTGATTGGTGTGAGATAGAATCTCAGTGTTGTTCTTATTTTCATTTCTTTGATCACTAAGAACTTTGAACATTTCTTTAGGTGCTTATCAGCCATTCAAAATTCCTCTGCTGTGAATTCTCGGTTTTGTTCTATACCCGATTTTTTTGATTGGGTTGTTTGTTTTTTTAGTGATTAGCTTCTTGTGTTCTTTATATATTTTGGATATTAGTCCTCTATCAGATGTGGGGTTAATGAAGACTTTTTTTCCCAATCTGTAGGGTGCCAATTTCTCTTACTATGCCCTTTGTCTTGCAGAAGCTTTCCAGTTTAATGAGGTCCTATTTATCAATTCTTAATCTTAGAGCATGAGTCATTGGACTTCTGTTTAGGAAATTTCACCCTGTGCCAAATAGTTCAAGGCTCTTTCTGATTTTCTCTTCTATTAGATTGAGTGTATCTGGTTTTATGTTGAGGTCCTTGATCCACTTGGACTTGAGCTTTTTTCCAGGTAACAAATATGGGTCTATTTTATATTTCTACATGCAGACAGCCAGTCAGACCAGCACCATTTATTGCAGGTGCTTTCTCTTATCCATTGTATACTTTTGGCTTCTATGTCAAAGATCAAGCATCTATAAGTATACAATTTTTTATTTCTGGATCTTCAATTTTTAAATATTTATTTTTGTTATTTTAAGTAATGTGAATATGCTAGTAGGTTCATGAGAGTGTAGTGACTGTGTGAGAACTGGGATCCATGAGGGCATGAGAAAGGTGGAGTCATCAACCGGGCAAATACTCCAGAAGCCAGCATCCAGGTGAAGATCTACTTTATCATACAGCAGCAAGCACTTTTATATAGTCTTTGGACCAATGTGGAAACAACAAAAGCAGTTATAAAATGTAGAAACACACACACACACCTCAAATTGAAGATTTCCCCCCTTTTCAACTTACAAAATGCTGATTTTAAAGGTTTAGTTAATCACATATGACTAAATTGTTTTACATATGTATTTTGTTCCTGAACATGTGTTTCTATACATTTTATTTTCATAATTCTTTGTACTATGATAAATTTGAGTAATATCCCCCATCATTCAGTTTGGTATGACAAGATTTACATGTTTATGTTAAATACTCGTTTCCAAACTTGGTAGTCATTTTTCTAATGGATATAGATATTTTTCTATATTTTC
>NC_045030.1:50371075-50377274 GCF_008632895.1 Mastomys coucha | reverse complement strand
CAAGAGCAAGAACAAACCTCTCTTCCCTCCCTCCGTGCCCCTGTTAGCCAATCTACCTTCTCCTGCTTACTGGCCCTCACATTTCCCTACACTGGGGCGTAGAACCTTCACAGGGCCAAGAGCCACTCCTCCTATTGATGACCAACTTGGCCATCCTCTGTTCTACATATGCTGCTAGAGCAATTAGTCCCACCATGTGTACTCTTTGGTTGGTGGTTTAGTCCCTGGGAGCTCTGATGGTACTAGTTAGTTCATATTGTTGTTCGTCTCATTGTTTCCAAACTTGGTAGTCCATTTTTCTAATGGATATAAATATTTTTCTTTATTTTTAAGGTAGTAATTCTGCTATGTCTAAATCTACATGTTTGTATATATACATAAATGGTATAGCATTACATAGAGTCATATATAGATATTAAAAATAGAGGAAATTACAAAGAAAGTGATATACCACTACAATAAGACCTTAGAGTATCACTGTTAAGAGTGTTAGAGTTACAGGGCTAAACTTACAGAGCCAGAGATACAGTTTTGTAAGTATTTGTAGATTTGCACAGTTAAAACTGAGTTAAAGATGTACAGTTCTACTTACAGACACATACATAGTATTACAATGATTAATAAATGTAGTAAGTTATACTGTTATACTTACTAAAGATGCTAATTGTCTGGTAATAGAAAATATATCAGTATTTTTAATATACTAGAGACACAATGTTAATGTTACATATCTATAGCTAGTTTTGTTAGAGAAGAAGTTTCATGGTCTATTTATGGCATATAGTAACACTGTTAAAGTAAAAGTAAAAATAATAACTATACCATTGTAGTATTTACTTACAGTGCTTTAGTTTAATCATATTATAGTTATATCATAGTTTTATTATTAATAATTTTACTAAAACTTTTGTAATTTCTACATTTTAATTATAATGATAATTAAAGATTTTGATTGTACTAATGCTAAATTATTACACTCAAATTTATTTATGATATGTTAGGTCACCATTATTGCATAAGTTACCATATTGTGTCATAGTTATGTTTATAGTTTTAAAATTATAATTAAATGTTAAATTATAGCTTTAATAATATTAATATAGTTTGAATATACTGCTATCGTGATTATATTATTGTTGTAGAGTTGTGGTGGTGGTGTTATAGCTATTGTATTAAGGCTATGTGTATTGATATAATAGAAATCTTGGACTTAGTATAAGAATAATATTATAGCTATAATTATAGAATTATTGTTACATTGCTAGAGTTACAATGTTATGGTGAGCATTAAGTTGTTATTTTGTTGTAGATATAATCCTGGAATTTGGTTATAGAACTTTAGCTACAAAGTAACTGTTACCAGTATTATAAAAATTTCATTGTTTTAGATAAGTAATATTTACTGTTAGTGATGCCAGTTATATGTACAGAAGTATATATTTTAGTGTTAGAGTTACAGGTCTATGTTTATAGTTAGTAATCATATTGTACAGTAAGCATATTAGTATAGTTCTAACCATAAAAAGAGATGGTGATATATTATTAATTTAGTTATAATATTATTTTACATTGATTATATTATAGCAATAGTATTATAAATGTCATTAAAATTGGACATATAATTATATTTGCATGATAATATTGATTATTTGGTAGTTAAAACAGTAAATTTAGGGTTAGAGTAGTAATGTTGATCATATTCATATATTAATAGCTATATTATTATTATTATTATTATTATACAGTTGAATATAAATATAAGGTTATACTCATAAAATGAGAGTTACAAGCTTTGATCATATTTATCCACTTATTAGATAGAGTACTTCAGATAAAATGGCAAATGTGTATGGATTTTTTTTATTAGATGTTTTCTTTATTTATAATATCTCCTTTCCCAGGTTCCCCTCCAAAAAGAAAAAATAAAATAAAAACAAAAACAAAACCTGTTCCCTCCCCGCTTCCCCTGGTCACCATCCCACCCCCTCCTGCTTACTGACCCTGGCATTCCCCTACACTGAGGCCTAGAACCTTCACAGGGCCAAGATCCTCTCCTCCCATTGATGACTGACTTGGACATCTTCTGTTATACACATGCTGCTGGAGCCGTAAGTCTCCCCAAAGTGTATGTACTCTTTGGTTGGAGTTTTAGTCCCTGGGAGCTCTGCAGGTACTAGGTAGTTCATATTGTTGTTTGTCCTAAGGGACTGCAAACCCTTCAGCTCCTTGGGTCCTTTCTCTAGCTCCTTCATTGGGGACCCTGTACTCAGTTCAATGGATGGCTATGAGCCTCTACTTCTCCATTAGTCAGGTACTGGCAGAGCCTCTCAGGAGACAGCTATATCAGGTTCCTGTCATCCAGCACTTGTGGGCATCCAAGTGTGTCTAGATTTGATGATTGAATATGGGAAGAATTTCCAGGTGGAGCAGTCTCTGAATTGTCTTTGCTTTAGTCTCTGCTCCATAGTTAGTCTCTACAACTCCTTCCACGTGTAGTTTGTTTCCTCATGTCCTTCTTAAATTCCTTTAACACCATCATGAGATATGATTTTAGATCCAAATCTTGCTTTTCTGGTGTTTTGGGATATCCAGGACTTGCTGTAGTGGGATTACTAGGTTCTGATGAAGCCAAGTAGTCTTGGTTTCTGTTGGTAAGATTTTTGAGTTTGCCTTTCACCATCTGTTGATCTCTGGTGTTAAATGTTCTTGCTGTCTCTGGGTAGAGCTTGTTCCTCCTGTGGGTCTGTAAGCCTGTGTCAGCACTTCTGGGAGATCAGCTCTCCTCAGGTAAGACCTGTGTGCAGTTGGCTGTGGATCAGTTGTCCCTCCTGAGTCCTGGGGTCAGAACATACCCTGGATACAGGCTCTCCATTTGCAGGGAAGGGACAAAGAGGGCTGTGGATCTGCAGTACCTCCTCCTAGGTGAAGAGGGAGGTAGAAAGGATCCTGTGCTGGCTGACCTGCTGCTTTTGAGGCCTGTGCCTCCTGGCTGGTTCTGCCTTAGAAAGTCACAGGAGAGAGAATGTAGATCTCTGGGTTGAAGCATTTCCCAAAGGCAAGCTCTCTGCTTGCAGGGAAGGGGTAGAGAGTGCTATGGATCTGAAGTACCTCCTCCTATGTGAAGACTGAGTTAAAAAAGATCCTGTGCCAGCTGCCCTGCTGCTTCTGAGGCCTGTGCCTCCTGGCCGGTCCTGCCTCCTCCTAGGTGAAGATGGAGGTAGAAAGGGAATGTGTCCGGATTTATTGGTAGTTATTTTATATATTTATATTTTAAGCTATAAATATATCATTAGAAAAATATTGAATATTGGATTGTAGTGATTTTAGGAAAGTCATAGTTATAGTAATAGTTATACAGCTAGTCTTATGCCTTAATATTGAAATATATATGGTTATAGTTATATATAACACACACACAAATATATATACATATATGTATGTAGTTATAGTATTATTTCATTTTAGACATAATTGGGAAATTATGCTAGTTATAGTTACAATTAAAGGTTTATAATTATATTTAAAACACAAAATCATAATTCTTGTAATGCCATTTTGTTTACATACTACAGTTATAAATATATTGCTTTCAATTATAGTTCTTTGGGTATTTTATACTAATTCTTGTAATTTTAGACATAAATTTATCAAATTAACAGAGTTTAGGGCTCTTTTTGGTTCTAGTTATAGTACTGCTGTTATAATTATGTTATATGGATAATTATGCCTTTAACTGACAATACCATACCATAACTTTATAACTGTATGTATGGAACTGTAATTATAACTTTCCATTAAGAGTACGAATGTTAGTTACAGGTTATTGTTAAAATGATAATATATTAGAAAAATATGCTAATAAGCATGAAATTACATATAATCATAGGTATATATGCAGATATTATATGTATATTTTTCATTAGTTATGATATTTCTTTAATAATATAGTTAGTGATAATAGTTATATTGATATAAAGTTTTGGTCTTGATATTAATGATGAATCCACTTTGGTAGTCTCATAACATTTAATATTATAATAGTTATATTAGCAGGTATTTATAATATATAATAGTTACTTATATTTTATAGTACAAGTGTAAAATTATATCATTCTATTGACATAATTATTTTTTCTTTTTCATTTTTTGAAGTAAGAGTTTCTTTGCATATCCCTGGCTGTCCTGGAATTCACTCTGTAGATCAAGCTAGCCTTGAATTCACAGAGATCTGCCTGTCTCTGCCTCCTGAGTTCTGAAATTAAAGGTATAGGCCACCACTTCCTGGTGACATATTATATTTTGATCTTACATAATAGAATTAGTAAATCATATATATAGCAATAGAGGTACAGATTATAACCTTTTGGTTATGATCACTGTTAGTTATATTTTCATAGGATGAAAGGTAAAGTTAAATATCATACTTTCAATTATATGCCATTGTTGTTTGAATAAGAATAGCACCCATAGGCTCATATATTTGAATATTTATTCATCAGGGAATGGAACTATTTGAGAAGGAATAGAAGGATTAGGAAGTGTGGCTTTGTGAGAAAGTGTGTCACTTAGAGTGAATTTCAAGGTTTCAAAATTCCATGCCATGTAGGATAGTGTTATAGTTACATTGAGTTTTATTTTAGTGCATCTTATTGTTTATGCTAATGGAATGATAATATAGTTATCAATAACATTATGATAGTACTGCTGTTAAGGCTTTATTTTTAGTAAGAAACTAATTTTCAGCGATGATTTTAGGGACACCACAAAATTTATACTTATTTTATAGTGACATGAACAGTAAATGCAGTACTATATGAAGCCTTTTTTGTATTTCTGGAGTTCTGAATAGAGTTAAAATGTTAGACTTTAGTATTATAATTCTATAGCTCTCATCATAATTTCAGTACTGGAATTATATTTACAATGATAGAATTATAGTTAAAGTATTATGGTTAAAATGCTAGCATAATGATCCTGGTGCTATAATTGAAGGCAGATGTGTATTATACTGCTATTATTGTAGTTATTAGTTTTATAGTTTTAGTGTTGTATTATAATAGTAAAAGATATAAGTATAATAATATAATATTATTAGTGTTAACATGCTATTGGTATAGTTATAGTGCTATGGTATATTTTGGATGTTATAATGATTTTCTTCTATTTCTAATTTTAGTATTATAAGCTTACTGCTAGTTTACATTGTACATATCATAAAATCATAGGCCAGCCCCTAGTGTACACACAAGAATTGAATCTCCATTCTAGTTACAAGGGTAGCTGTACATTTATTTTTGGAGCTTTTGATGTGCAACATTTTGCCTAATGGACACTTTTCTCATGTTCATAATACAGCCCAGAAAGTTTCTCTTCAGTGATATTGTTGATCACTTTAATAATTATTACTACTTTTTAAATCCAAGCCAAAATATTATCCTCTCTTAAATTTCTTCACAAAAAGGATACTGTAGACTCTTTAAAGTAAGTTACATAAAAGTCACACAAGTCCTTAGAACACGGTCTGAATGAAGCCTGAATCCACATAAAAGAATGCTTAGTATTTGGTTTTCTTCACATTACACTCTCTTGTGTTACCCTCCCTTGTTCCTTTAGAACACCTTCTCCTCCACATACACATACGCACATACATACACACACATATGTACACACATACACTTACACACAAACACACACACCACATATGTATATATATTCTACATATAAATATAAATTATATATTCTAGTTATATATATAAAATATAGTTTTATATATATATATATAACTGAAATATACATCACATTTGTCTATATGTCTATATGTCTATATATATATGTAAACACACACACACACATATATATATATATAGTTCTGTATTTGAAAGAAATCATGTTATATGTATCTATCTGTGTTTGGTTTACTATTTCTTACCATGATTTCCCTTTCTAATTATTCTTCAGCAAATTATATATTTTCATTCTTTTTGTGTCTTTGAATTTTCTTTTCATCATGATCAGTAGTTCTGAAAACTTTTAATAAAACTAAATGCCACTTGTATACATTGGGGGAAACTTATACTTAAAATTTTGTTATTTGTTTTTTCTCCAGAACTGGGAGGGGATGCAGAATCTTAAGTGAGGCCATACGACTGAGTTATATTCCTATAGCCCATTTCTCTTTTATATCAGTTTATTCTTTTCT
>NC_045030.1:50355364-50370993 GCF_008632895.1 Mastomys coucha | reverse complement strand
GTTCTCATTTATTTGGGATATTGACTTCTTAATAAGAGAAATGTATACATTTTTAGGATTGTTTGTATATTTTCTTAATATATTTTCATATGACATATTTGTTGCATAGTTAATTCAGGTACTTACATGAATTAAGTATAAATATAAAACAAGCTAATTTTTACTTCCTTTGTGGCAGAGTTTAACTGTAAAAGTTAGAATGTAAACTACAGAATATTTGTCATAATTAACTATATATCTTAGAGTAATATGTAATGATATACTTCATTACTTATTTTATAAGAGCTGTTTAATAAAACATTTTTATAATGCTTAAGATGCTGATCAGGAAGTACCTTTCATTATCTATTGAGTCATCTTCTATATTGCTACTGATTCCATGACCTCAATATTACTTGACTGACCTGAGTTTCCTGAGTATATGTCATAATGTGATTCTTTCACAAGAAGGATTTCATATTCTTATGGCTGGTGAACATATTATTTATTTCTTTAAAAGATTTTGAAATCAAGCTAAGAGGTCTTCAGGAATGAGACACTGATATATCTGAGAAATTCTTTTAAGGCAGATTTAAGTTTTTTTCTCTTTAAAGTTGACTTTCGTTGTTGAAATTGTTGAATTAGCTCCTGTTGTTAAAATTGTTGAATTAGCTCCTGTAAGAGTAAAGAATTACTTCTCATGAACAGTAACCACAGCAGGATCCAAAAGCTCCATATAGATATAGTTTTTCTAATGTATTCTGGCTTTATTAGGAACCATATAGTAAGGTATCTTTTTATTGGCATATATTAATCATACAAAATCGTGGGCTTATTTCAAATAACAAATTTTATTCCTGCTCATACAAACTACAGTATAAACAGGTAATCTTCTAAAAATTTAACATAGAAATGAATAAATAGAACATAGATATATTATTGCTTAAAGGGTTTTGTTAAAGTACTTTTTATTCACCAGATGTAATTGTCCTTTCAGAGGCTTACTGTTGAGTAATGTCAGCCTTTCTAGCTCTTTCTGAGCTCTGGCTGCCTGGTTCAATTCAGCTATTCTGGCTCAAATTCTTATACAATCTGAACCAAATTGGCCTTTCTAAGCTTCTCACTGAACTTTTTACTTGATCAAATGAATTTTTCTACTAGGCCAAATGGAACTCTGGCAATCTGCTCTAATCTGGATCGTCTTCATTTTTTGGCTTGTTTTGTCTTCACCTACAACCTGTCTCTACAAAACTGACCTAGTAAAACTGCCACACTCTACCACCACTTCTATCTCTTTTACTGTCTTTAGTAATCTCTCTTTCCTTTTCTATTCTCATGAGTTGGGTCTATCACATTGCCACTCAATTAAATATCAAACATGACTGCTTCTTTCTACAAGCTAGTTGAGAGAGGAAGATGGAATGTTACCAATTGAGGAAGGGATACCAGAGTGTGGATGCTTCAGTCCTGTATAGAGAGGGGAACAGGATGATCATAGGAGATAGAGGGAAAGGGGGATCTGGGGGGGAGAGAGGAGGGGGAGGAAAAGAAGGGGGTAGGATCAGGTACTAGAGGGGACAAGAAAGAGGTAAAGAGGGTCATAAAATTGAATAAAAATATGTAACAGTTGGGTATGAGGAACTGGGAGTAGCCACTAGAGAGTCCTAGATATCAGGGAAGCAAGAGGTTCCCAGGACCCAATGGGGATGTCTTTAGCTGAAATGCACAGCAAAGGGGAGATAGAAACTGTAGAGATCACCTCCAGTAGAGAGGTATGATCCCTAGCTGAGGGATGGGATCACCCACCCATCTCAAAGTTTTTAACCCAGAAATCTACCTGTCCAAAGGAAGAACAGAGACAAAAATGGAGCAGAGACTGAAGGGAGGGCCACCCATCTGGGGACTGCCACACTTGGAGCTCCGTCTTGTCTGTAGACACCAAACTTGACACTGTTGCCAAGAGGCACTTGCGGAGAAGAAGAACCTGATGTGGCTGTTCCTTGGGAGGTCTGGCCAGCAACTGACCAATGCAGATGTGGATGCTTGGAGCCAACCATCAGACTGAGCTCAGGGACCCCTGGTAGGGGAGCTGGCAGAAGGACTGGAGGAGCTGAGGGGGATTTCAACTCCATAGGAAGAACAACATTGGATGGCCAGACCACCAAGTGCTCCAAGGAACTAGATTACCAACCAAAGAGTGTACAGGGCTTCAGATATATATGTAGCAGAGGATGGCCTTGCCTGACATCAGTGGGAGGGGAGGCCTTTGGTACTGTGGAGGTTTGATGCCCCAGCAGAGGGGGATGCTAGAGCAGTGGGGTGCTAGAGAGTAGATGAGTAGGGGAGCCTCCTCATAGAGGCAAAGGGGAGGGAGGAGAGGGAAGTTGTAGGATGAGAGATTTGTGGAAGGGAAACCAGGAACCAGGACATGATTTGAGATGTAAATGAATTGAATGATTAACAACAACAACAACAACAACAACAACAAAAACCTACAGGAGAAAAGATTATTTTCTGGCTTATGCATTAAACTACATTCCATGAATAAGTGAAGTTAGGACTGAAACTCAAGCAGGAACTGAAGCATAAACTATGAAAAAACACCACTAGCTGTCTCGTTTAGTGACTCATGTTCAAATAGTCTTCTTATAATTCTCACATCTAAGTAGGTGGTACTACCTACAAATGGGATGAAATTTCCCCTAATAAAAAAATATGAGATCTTTCACAAGCGTGATTACAGGCCATCTAATTGAGGCAATTATTCAAGTTCTAGGTTAAAACTCACTATGGAAACATGAATCTATCTTCAATGAGTATACTACAAATTTCAAACTAATGATGCAATTGTTATTTTGATTTACTTCAAAGAGGCAACTTTGTACAGATTGCATGTTGTCTCTAAGAATTTGATTTAAAATAATGAAGCATGCTGTATCATTTTTAAGTTCAAATTTATAGGACTTTTTGTGGCTACTGTAGATTCTAAGATCTTATTAAAATTTGGAATGATATCCAGAAATGACTAATTTTTCAGGACAAATACCATGTTTGAGAAAACGTAAAAGAGACAGATTGAAGCAAAATATCTGATTTTTTTTAATGAAAACATGGAAGTTTAAGCAACTGTTTGCTACTAAAAAATAAAGTATTGAGGCCTCTACAAAGAAAAGGAGTTTGTTTGGTAAGAGGGATTATCTGTCCAAAAACTTCTTGAGATAATAACATTCTGTTCTGCAGTATGGAAGTTAATATGAAGAGTACACTATTTTGAAATTTATCAAATATTTTTTCTTAATTTAAAATTTTTCCTTTGGCTATTTTCCTTGCATGTTTTTAATGTACTTTGTGCATGAAGGGAACAAGGTTCAGAGGAGCATTAGATTCTCACAGATGGTTGTGAGCCACATATGGGTGCTGGAAATAAACCTTGTCCATCTAGAACATAGGGAAGTTTTCTTAACAGCTGAGCTATCTCTCCTACACTTATATTATTTTTCTTAATACTTAATTCATGCACAAAACACAGAAATTATATACTGCAGTAGATTAATGTGATATTTTTGTGTGTGAATATTTTATAATGTTTTAATCAGGTTTGATACATCTCTCCTCAAATATTCACACTTTTGGTCTATTCTACTTTCAATCTCTAATAGTTGCCTAATTTTGACATTTTATGGAACTAGCATCTAATAATATGCATACCTTTGTATTGGATTAGTTTCACTTTCTATACTGTTTTTAGAATTCACCTATGTGACAGACTCCTTTATTTATATTTTAATTACAAAATAATTTCTTTGTATGGACATGCCTAAATTTGTTTAGCCATTAATATGTTGACACTGAATTAGTTTTCTTAATTAGTTATTAAGAAAAGACTATAAACATCCCAATAAAAGATTTATGTTTTTTTAAAGTAGTATGTATTTTATTATTCTTTTCTAGTTTCAGTGATCTTGGGATGCATGTTGTGTATCACCTGAGGTTTGGTAAATATCTTTAAAATGTGGAACCAGGTAACTCAGCAGTTAATTTATTTTTTGCTGTCACTATAATAATATTGTATTGTTAACATGATATTGTAAACAAAATCTTCCAAAGTACTAGTATTTATACACACACACACACACACACACACACACACACACACACACACACACACAAACACAGGGCAGTTAGCCTTATTAAGCAGAAGGTCTGAGGAAATTATTTTGTTGTTGTTTGTTATATAAAAAGGAGCCACATTTCCTATTTATCCCCTTAGAAGTCTTTTACAAGGCATAATAATTTTTGGTTACTTTTTGCTACAGTATAATTGAATGAATAAAACAGAAAAAAATGAAAATTTTAATGTGTGCATAATAATGTTGAAGACCAATTTTACCTTTTGTATGTAGATATTCAATTGATGGTGCAGTTTTGTTGAAAATAACATTCTTTTCCATTGAATTATCTTGCCACCCAATTTTCAAATTCAATTATGCATGAATATTAGGTTTTAGTTCTGTATGCTCAATTCTATTTCATTAATTTTGATGTTTATAAAACTATTACAGTGTCTTCATTAGTACATGCTAATGTTCACCAGTAAAACCATATAATCTTATATTTTCTTTTAGCCAATATATATTGTGTACAATAATAAATATAATTATGACATTTTCACATATATATATCATGTATTTTACATGTATTTACCATATATTACCCTCTTTTATTGCCTTCTACATATGTAAATTCACTTCTTTCATATGTAAATTCACTTCTTTCCAATAGACCCTCTTCAACTTTCCTGTTTGTTTACTAATGATTATCTTTTGGAGACCCAATGACTTTAGAGTTGATTACAAGAACATGGGTGTCTTAGTTGGAGTTTCTATTCCTGCACAAACATCATGACCAAGAAACAAGTTGGGGAGGAAAGGGTTTATTTATCTTACTTCCACATTGCTGTTTATCACCAGAGGAAGTCAGGACTGGAACTCAAACAGGTCAGGAAGCAGGAGCTGATGCAGAGGCCATGGAGAGATGTTCCTTACTGGCTTGCTTCTCCTGGCTTGCTTAGCCTGCTCTCTTATAGAACCCAAGACTTCCAGCCCAGGGATGGCACCACCCACAATGGGCCCTACCCCCTTGGTCACTAATTGAGAAAATGCCCCACAGCTGGGTCTCATGGAGGCACTTCCCCAACTGAAGCTCCCCTCTCTATGATAACTCCAGCTTGTGTCAAGTTGGCACACAAAAACAACCAGTACAATGGGTAAGAGGCTATATATTGGATGATATACATTTATCAGTGGTTTTACACGTAAAAAAAAAGTGTTCCTCTGACCCTCAAAGAGGTAACTCTTAAGTACCTCCAGTGGGTGTCTGGCCTTATGTGCTTCTCCTACTAACTGTTAACTGTCCTTCAGGAAGGGTGGGGGTCTTTATGACTCTATCATCCTTAGTAACTGTTAGCAACCTATAGTTCTTCAGTGAAGGGTGGGCCATCATAAGTCCTACTGTGAACTGCCACCTTTCTTCAGAAAGGTGAGTTCTATGTATTCGTTAGCCTACCAACTGTTAACTAACAACACATACTGAAGAAAGGAGAGTCTCAGGACTCCTTTTCTTTAGAAAACAATAAATGACTGTAATTCTCCAGGGAGGGGTGGGGCTTTATGAGTCCTCCCCCCTTAGTAAATGATACTCGTCTTGGGGCTCATGAACCCCTTCTCATAACGAGTGTTAATTACTTATATGTCCTTCCATAGTAATAGGAGGTAGTTATGTGGCCCTCTCTTTTCTATAGCAGAATAGTGATGTGTCCAAATTTGTACAGGTAATCATATCTTGTGTGAGAGTTTTATAAAGCCCCCATTTTGTCAATTTTGTTGATTTTTTTTTCAAATAACCACCTCATATTTGTCTTGACATTCTGTTCTTATATTCTACAGTTTGTTAATTTATATTTTACTCACAGTTATTCCAATCCCTTACTTTTGTCTAGTTGGCTTATTTGTTTTGTACAGCTAGTATTCTAAATTTCTGCTATTACTCTGATGTCTTTTAATTTGAAAAACTACTTATTTATTTATTTATTTTTCTGAAGATAGTGCTTGAATGATATGATTATTAATCTGCTAACAATATTTATATTCTAAATGAATGAAAGAAAACCTCAAAGCAGCAGAATCAAGCTTAAAATATAAAATTAAAGTAACATGTAATTGAGATGTCCAAGCCAAAAGTAATTGAAAACCATCAAAAATTGATTCCTTGGATGATCAGGATCATAAGTTTAAAAGCCAAAAAAAAAAAAAAAAAAAAAACCTGCAAAAGAAGAACAATTGAAGAAATACTTAGATTCACTAGCAAAAGTACTCATATGAAGTAACCAAACATTTACTCTTAACATGTCTGAATGACTGAATGAGTACATTGATCCTGTCCTTATCCAAAGAGAACCCCTCCCCAAAAAAGTGTTAGGTCTCAAATACAGGACAAGCCTCCATCCATATCTGTGTCTCCTCCTAGCACTTCTCACCTTACCTGCTACCCTTCCAGAGGCTGGGACTTTGCTTCTTTTCCATTTTCTGATCCCTATATAACTGAGATATTTTTTGCTGTGCCATTCTAATGGTCTCTTGATTTTGGATGCCTTTCTTGATGCATGGCTCTTCTCTTGTTCTCTCCTTATCTCTTCTCTCATGGTCCAGTTGAGACCTGCCATGTCCAGACTGGATTCTTCCATCTGCCCACTTTCTGCCTCATATCCATAATAAAAATTTTCTCCATAGGTTATTGCTTCCTCCATTTATTTCATTTCTTTTCTTTCAAAGGTTAACAAAAACAAATTCCACAGTTTTTGTATAATATAACCTTGGATTCAAATAGAGACAACTATACATTTTCTTCATGTCTATTGTAGATTGATCCTCATCTAGAGTAAACGATTTTAATTTCCTCAGATGAAAAGATGAAAGCTTCACTCAAGCTGTACAAATACATGGCTTGTTCTGATTCTAGAATATTTCTTTCTATGTTCTATCACTAGAGAGATTCCTAGAAGCTTTAAGCCTCCTTTCAAGCTAATCTTACAAGATGAAGGAGTTAATCCAGCATCTCTTGGCTTCTGACTGAATTGCTCTGCTTGTGCTCATACTAACTCTGGCCATAAGTTCTAATCTTCTGGCTCCTTCTCTTTCTCTGGCTTGCTTTGTCTTCACGTGTGTCTAGGATGTTCTCTTTACCATCTGTCTTCCCATAATGCACATATGCTTTTTTCTCTCTTGCTGCTCTGAAGTAGTCTATCTTTCGTGCCCATTTTTTTTTGAAAGTTGAGAACATCCTATCTCTTATTCTGTCATACCATTTTCTGATTCATTAATTTTTCTGCCCCTCAAATATGGCTTCTTCCTTCTATAAGGGATTAAATATATATACTAAGAACATATCTATATTCCAACCAGACTATACTTCAAACCATGCCATGTTGTATTCTGACCAGATCAGATAGATCTAGTAGATCTTTGGCTGTGATCCATTGTCATGTTATTGGATTAAAATTCCTCTACAATCTAGCTGTTGTTTTTATAATGGAATCAAAACTTCTTTTTATAACTTCATAACCTTGATCTAGTCTACCATCTCTCTACAGCCTCATTTTAAGCCCTTCTTTTATTTTTGGTCATTATCACCCTCTCCAGCCTGAAAGAAGTTGTCTTTAGCATTGGTTCTCACCTGCCTTAGGATACCACTGCTTGCTTTCCTCTTTTCCTTTGGTACTTTGCCTTTTCACTACCTGACCTCTTCTTTCTGGAGCCTGCCTCTTTTGTTCTATATAAATGTTATTCTCATCCCTATTCTTTATATTAATTTGCTTATCCTTAGACAATGTAACCCCTTACTATATACTTAGGATTAGTATATAATAGTCATAATAAATATCTTCAAATTAGGGGAGAAACCTCTCTATTAGTAAATGTTAGAGCCGCATTGTGATGGTTTGCATAATCTTAGTCGAGAGTGTGGCTTCATTAGGAGGTGTGGCAATGTTGGAATAGGTATGTCACTGTTGGTATAGGCTTTAAATCCCTTGAATTAGCTGCCTGGGAGCAAGTATTCTCATAGCAGCCTTTAGATAAAGATGTAGAACTCTCAGCTCTTCTTGCTATACTTACTTGGATAATGTCATGCTCCACCTTGAGGATAATCTACTAAATCTTTAAGCCAGCCCCAATTTAATGTTGTCTAAGAGTTGCCTGGGTCACAGTGTATGTTCACAACAGTAGAGTCCTAAGACAGAAATTGGTACCAGGGACTGACTTGGGTATCACTATGATAGGCCTGACCATGTTTCTCTTTGGAAGAGCATGGATTTTGGGAGTTTGGATTTGGAAAGCCATGGAGTGCTTAACTTAGGGCTTAATGGGCTCTCCTAGTAAGAATATGGAAGACTTTGTTGTGAGTGTAACTTGAACTGTGCAGAACTCTCCCAAGAGATTTCAGTGGAGAAGAATTTCAATATATGGCCTAGAGACTGTTTTGTGTTATTTTGGTAAAGTATATGGCTGCATTTTGCCCCGTCTGAGGAGTCTACCTGAGGCTAAGGTAAAGAGATGTATATTAATTGCATTGACAAAGGAAGTCTCAAAAAAAAAAGACCAACAGACACTTTGTTTTCTGGTTTAGTCTTAATGAAAAACATTTTAATGAAGAGAAGCAAGCTGAGAAAGGAGGAAATACAAAATATATGGTTAAGTATTAAATGGGACTCCAGAAAGTAGAATGAAACTGAATCCTAGGTTGTAGGAGATAATAGACTAAGGGAGCAGAATATTGGAGCAAGATCCCACCCAAAAAAGTTTAGATCCAGGTATGGTGGTACACACCTTTCATCCAAGGAGACAAAACCAAGCAGATCTCTGAGTTTAAAGCCAGCCTTGGAAAAATCAAATTTTAGGTGAAGAAAAGGTTAAGTTGAGGCATGGTGGTACATACTTTTTATCCTAAGTGACAGAGGCAAGCAGATCTCTGAGTTTAAGGCCAGCCTGGTACATAGAAGGTTTGAAGTAGAAAAATGATTAAATCCAGGCATGTTCAACCACACTTGTAATCCAAGCACTTAGGAGAAAAGAATGCATGATCTCTGAGTTCAAAGTCAGTCTACAGAGTAAAATCCAAGTTAACCAAACTTAAGCAAAGAGTAAATTCATTGAAAACAGAAAGCTGGTGATAATGTTATTACAAGAAGGCCATCTTCCAGCCTCAGCAAGCATCAGAACTTGACAGCTTTGGCCATGTGTTTCTGGTTTTAGAGTGAAAAATATAAGGGACTACTATAACAATTCATGCCGGTTAGCTGGAGTTAAGAAATTAACTGTGGTTGAGAAGAGAACAGCATCATTGAAGTGAAATCCTGGAAGTGTTTTCTGAGAGCACAGCAAAGCTGTGTTCCAGAGATAGCTAAGGTTGTACCTTATGCTGCAGCTGTACTTGGTAATGTATAAGAACCACCCAGGTCATACTAGTTTCGAAGGTATGAAGGAGTCACGAAGAGCAGCTAATGCTTAGCATTGTGAGACACCAGGGAAGAGCATTGGTGAAGGTGCAGCCTCAGTTGCAGTTGAAAGCCAAAGACTGAAGTGTTCACAGAAAGTAGTTGAGGCTTCACACCATGAAGAGAGCCTATGAGAAGATATTGGTAAAGCCTAGTTACAGTTGAAGACCCCAGTGTATTGGAGATGCCAATACCATGGGATGATCATCAAGAATAGCAGCAGCAGTGGAGTAGAGTCAACTATAGTCTTGAGTGCTACTAAGAGCAGAGCTGGAGAAGTGGCACAAGTCCTTTGGAGGATCCCAGAAGATTCTGTGTAGGTCTTAGGCATTGGAATAAGAAGCTGCAAAGTTGAAGTTGTGTTGGAGACCCCAAGATGTTAGAGATGCCAGAGCTGTGAGATACCTTCTGAGGAAAGTGGCTAACAGGGAGTAAAATCAGCCTAAGAGAATGATATTTGTTGCTGTTAAATGCTAGATCTGCCAACAGTAGTTGATAAGGATAAATGGTGTTGAAGGTCTAAAGAGTGCTTTGACATCTGACATGGAGACATGGAGTTTGTCCAGCTAGTTTTCTGACTTGCTTTGTTCAAATATTTTTTACTTTATATGGGATTACAATTAAGAGACTGTTTGAATCTCAAAAGAAACTTTTAAGTTTGGACTTTTAACATTGTTGAGACTGCTATAGAATATGGGGACTTTTGAAGTTACATTAAATGTATTTTGCATTATGCTATGTTTAGGTACAGCCCCATTGACTCATTTGTTTGAAAAAGCCTATGTGAACCAGGGAGTGGAATGTGATGGTTTGTATATGCTTGGCCCAGAGTGTGGCAACATTAGGAGGTTTGGCCTTATTGGAAGAAGTGTGTCACTGTGGGTTTGGGCTTTAAGACTCTCATTTTAGCTTCTTGGGAACCTGTCTTCTCATAGCAGTCTTCAGATAAAAATGTAGAACTTTCATCTCCTCTTGACCCATGCCTGCCTGGATGCTGCCATGCTTCCACCTTCATGATAACAGACTGATCCTCTGAACCTGTAAGAGAGTCCCGATTTAATGTTGTCTAAGAGTTGGTCATGGTGTATTTTCACAGTAGTAAAACCCTAACTAAGTCACACATTAACTTTAATTTCTAGAACCAAGTTATCATCTATACCATGTAGTCGATGATGAATACATTTTAGATGAATGAATCAATAAATTTGTTTGCTTCCCTGTACTAGTCTAAACCACAACTATTCTTTAAAAGTATGTTTATTTTTTGAGAACTTCATACATGATCACAGCACCTCCATCACCTTTGATATACCCTCTAGCCCTCCAATTTCTCCTCCTATGGTTACCCCATCAATTCATGATCTCCTGTATTCACACATGTACATGTATAAGTGACTGCTTCCATTTAGAATTGCTCATATATACACGTTTTCATGGTGACCCTTTGGGATTGGCCAACATCCCTATAAGAATCTTAATCTCTTATCAGTACCCATTGGCTATGAGTATCTCTTCATCAAGATACAGGACCATGTGAAATTTCCCTTGTCAAAATTTTCACTCCAACTGGTGCAATTTTACTCATCTTGTTCAGGCAACTATATGCTTGAGAGTTTTGGGGTACATTTTCTATTTCATGTCTAGGGGATATTATCTAATAGCACACATCTTGGACCTCTGACTCTTAACAATATTCCTCCCTCCTTTCCTGTTATTTTCTTTGAGCGTTAGGTGTAGGTGTTGCCTAAAAATATGTCACTTAGGGTTGAGCACTAGACAGTCACTTATTCTCTATAAATTGACCATTTGTGGATGTCTGTAGTAAGTCTCCAACTTTTGTAATAAGTACTTCATCTTATAAAGGGTGAAGGCTATACTTCTCTGTGGGTATAGGAATAGATACTTGGGAAATATAAATATTATTTTTGGAAAGTAGCTGTGGTATGTTCTCTTCTAGATAAATGGTCTAACCAACCATGGATAGTTGGTAAGTTATGTAGAGTCAAACATGAATTTTCTCATATTGAGTCCAATTAGAAAGCTGTGGTTTCTGCCCAAGATGAAACTGCCACCATTACACTATGGAGATATTTAGAGAGTGGTCATTTTTATGGTTCATAAGCATTATTGCCAAGTAGGACTACTAATTGCCCCTCTCCCCTGACAGCTGGCTTGTTATCTTCCAATAACATGAGTGATTCCTGAGGGAGTAGACTTTTAGGCTACTTCCCAATTTCTTTATATCTTGTGACTGACATGTGTTGTCTTTTTGGGAATAAGAACAGACTTTAAATTCTAGCATATACCCAGGAGCACCAGCAATAGTATATATTGTTTGAGAGGATTGCTTGGTTTCCCAGAACAACAATTTAGAAGGTTGTTTCTATTAATCCTGGAATATGTGTAGGGCAGTATATAGCTTGTGGAGGGAGTAGTTTTACTACCCTAAGTAGAATAACTTCATTTAAACTATTTCTTTGCATATACATGTACACACATTATATATAAATTAAGGTAAACATAAAATAATGATTCCCTGTGTCTTTTTCAAATACCCGTAATGTTACTTATCCCTTCTCTCTCCCTCTTTCTGTTTTGCCCTATACCTTTCTCCATGGTTAAAGGCTTCCTCCTATTTTTCACATTCTTTCTGATAGTACCTTTGTCCAACCATTCACAACTCTAGAAGTCCTAAGGTTAAGCTATCACTCTGAGATCTTTTTATTTTTAATGTAGACAATTATAATTTTAATTTTCCCTCTAAGAATTCCTGTCTTGTTTGCTATGCTTTTTCTTCATTTTCTTTCATTTTTGTGTGTTTTTTAATTACCCTTGTTATTTGTTTCACTTCCTAGTTGCATAGGAGTATGTTTACTGAATGAAAATAAATTAGCACGTGAATTCTCCTAGGTATGGGTCAAGGAGGAGGTTTGATGAGGGAGAGAAAAACCAGAGGCATTTGGAAGAGTCCAGACTGCACATGATCATGAGAAGAAAGGGTTGGGGTAAAAGCAAAAGAGGAAAAGAAGAGATAGGAAGCCAAAAGAGTACCTGGGAATCCAGAGACCAAAAGAGAGCATAGCCAAAATAGCTCAGTTATATAGGGATCAGAAGGTGGTATAAAGGTAATGGAAGTCTAGCTCCTAGGAGGGAGAAGTTCAGTGTAGGGAGCAGGGTGAGGAATGCTAGGAGGAAACACAGGTACTGAATGATGCTGAGAGAGCTGGCCAGCATCTATTTTGATGTTAACAGACATCTCAGTCACCCTTCTGTCCCAGGTTGTTTTTAGATCTAACATTTACTATCTTCATAAGTTTGAATATGTCACATTCATAATATTAATTCTTGAATGGTCCAATAACATTAGAAATTCCATTTTGCTTTCAGACTCCATTTTAATAATTAATTTGCTCGCAGAATGAACTTAGCTACTGGAAAAACCCCATCTTGTTCCAGGAGCCATGTCTCCCAAGTAAAAATCACAATTTCCCTGGGAACATAGCCATTCAACTTCTAGCAACAACCAATTAGTTCTTAAGGGGAGAAAGTATCTAATGTCTAAAGTAGATTGACCATTGTTCATACCAAGTTGAAATCATTGTTAGCCAAATAGAAATGGACTAAACAAATGGTAACCTATCATGTAACTGCCAAATTGGAATGTCCCCACCCTGCTACCATGATGAACAGGCAAGACTTGTACCAGTGAAACACTGTGCTAGGGAGATTGGAGGGTCTGAACTGGAGCTTGAATAAAGACTCCTTCCTTTTGCATAGGAATTGGCCTCTTGGTGGTCTATTGTGGTCTGTGGAGACCTTGAAATTTCTGCCATAACAATTCTCATTTTCCAGTTTGGAGAACTTACTTAGTATGATGTTGACACTTTTAAATATATTGGGATTTATCTCATTATCTAGCATATTGTTTAGCAGAGAATGTTTTGGAATTAATTTAGTAATAATCTGTACTCATTTCTTGCTGGATTGAGTGGCCCATATGTGTTCACTGAATCTAGTCATCTTCTTTGTGTTACTAAATATTACATATTGATTTGTCTACCTATTATTGTGAAATTATTGAATCTCTTAACTCTGTTGTTTTTATATATCTGGGGGCTTTGTTGGCAGGGATATTTATATGTTTATAGCTATTCTCCCTGTGTTTATTCTATTACTATACTAATTATGTTTCTCTATCTGTAGTGACATATTTGCATGTCTAGTTTCTCTGATATTAGTTTCCTTACTTGGAACATTATGTACCTCTCATTTACCAAATGGATGTGGAAATTTCATAATAAACTATGCCTTTGGGTTGGAATTTAGATAAGTTCACATACTGATGTGTTAGATATGTTAATCATACTGATGTCTATACTTTTAATCATTTTTCTATGTCTTAGTTAAGTTTCATTGTATACTTCCTTCATTGCTTTTTTTTAAATTAGAAAGATGTTTTATTCTAAAACATTTCCATTCCCTCATTGATTATTTAACCATATTTTTACAGATAAATACTTAATGTCTGTTTCATTATTTTTGTTGGATATTTTCTTTATTTACATTTCAAATGTGAATTACATTACATTTCCTGTTTTCCCCTCTGGAAACCCCCATCTCATCTCCCTTCACCCTGCTGCTATATAAGGGTGTTTCCCCACCCATCCACCCATGCCTGCCTCCCTGTCCTGGCATTCCCTACACTGGGGCATCAAGCCTTCACAGGAACAAGGGCCTCTCCTCCCTTTGATATCTGACAAAACCATCCTCTGCTACATATGTGGCTGGAGCCATGGGTCCCACCATGTGTACTCCTTGGTTGGTAGTTTAGTCCCTGAGAGCTATAGAAGGTCTGGCTGGTTGATATTTTTGTTCTTCCTATGGGGTTACAAGCCCCTTCAGCTCCTTCAGTCCATTCTCTAACTCCTCCACTGAGAACCTCGTGCTTAGTCCAATGGTTGGCTGTGAGCACCAGCCTCTGTGTTTGTTAGGATCTGGCAGAGCCTCTTAAGAGAAGCTATATCAGGCTCCTGTCAGCAAGCACTTTTTGGCATCAGCAATAGTGTTGGGTTTGTTGACTATATATGGGATGGATCCCCAGGTGGGGCAGTCTCTGAATGGCCTTTCTTTGAGTCTCTGCTCCACTTTTTGTCCCCATATTTCCTATCATGAGTATTTTGTTCCCCCTTTTAAGAAGGACTGAGCATCCACACTTTGGCCTTTCTTCTTGAGCTTCATATGGTCTGTGAATTGTATCTTGGGTATTCTGAGTTTTTCTACTTTATTGCATCAGAATCTAACAGAGTTATGCAAATTTAATTTACATGTGATGTAGAACTATCGTTTTGGTAGCTTATAGCCCTCCATTTTACATTAACATTGTTGTGAATAAACATTACATCTATAAATGTTTTAATCTTACATTTTAAGAACCTCATGCATGGCTACTGATTACAACACACCCCAAAGCACTTTTATGTCTTCCCTATATATTCATGACCTCTTTTTTCCCTTGTTGTTTTTATTGTTATATACATGTATATAAATATGTGTATATATATATTATATACATATTGTATAGACATTATATATATATATATATATATATATGTACTGTCTATACAATCTGTCATTTCATTGCTTCTATGTACATATCCAGAGCATAATATTATGATTAACATGATTATATAATATTATGAATAAATGTTAATTTTTATATTTGATAAAGGTGCTAGGAGAAGAAATGAGACATTTAAATTTGTAATGTTTATATGTATTTAACATTTAATTTTCTTACTACAAATTTATATTTATTTATATCCTTAGTATTGTCATCCTTGTTAATGAAATTATCAGTTTTAGTACTATTAGCTTATTTCTCAGAACACATTATTGGTTATCCCACAATGGCCTTGACATTGTAGTCCTGTTTCACCTCCAGGAAGTCATAATATCACAGGTTTATGTATTGTTATTTTACAATTCTCTACATATATGGACAATAATTTAATGAAATGTATATGGTTTAATTATTGACTTTTCAATGAGTTAAGAAAAGGAGGAAAAATAAATAGAAATTTATATTGCATTTTATAATTAA
>NC_045030.1:50352944-50355125 GCF_008632895.1 Mastomys coucha | reverse complement strand
CCCGGCTTATTTTTTGTTTTGAAGATTATCTCTGTTGTTTTCCTAATTTTCTCTACTACATGTGTAAGTGAGGTTTTAAAATGGTTTTTCTTTGTGGGGGGATTCTTGGGTGGTATTAATGTATAGACTAATATATTCAACAAAAATTGGAAACACTTTAAATGGCATCTTTTCCCTTTATTTTTACTTTGTTCTTGGTGTTCCCTCTAGTATTTCCACTATCTATTTATACGCTTAATTGTGTCACATATTTTCAAATACTTTATTTTTCCTTACACTTTGTTTTATTCACAGTGAATAATTTTAACTGAACTTTCAAAATACATACTTTTTAGTACTAATCAATGCTAGAGCACCAAAATCTCAACTCCCCAAATTTAATTTGTTTACATTTTATATTTATTTTTTATTGATTAACTAATTAATTTTCCCTCATTCACTATATATCCCTCTCACTGCCCTCCCTCCCTATCTGGATGGGGAGGCAGCAGAAAACTACTGAGATAACACTTCCTCCAACAATGTCACAGCTACTCTCATAAGGCCACAGTTTCTAATAGTGTCTCTCCTTATGGTCCTTATAGGAGGATTTTTTTTTTGTAATTTAAATAAGCACAGATTTATTCCATTTAGGGTTGAGTATGTCACAGCTTTTTTTTTCTGAATTTTGAACAGTTTTTAGTATCTATATTAACCATCATCTATTACATAAAGAACTTTCTTTGACAAAAGGTTTTAGAAGATAGTTAGATATTATATTCATTTAGTAAAATAATAATAGTAAGTTCTCCCTTAAGACCTATGACCACCCCAGCCACAGGTTCGTAGATTTGTTTGTTATATTAATATGAGTGGCCTGCTAGTGGTGGCACACGCCTTTAATCCCAGCACTTTTTAGGCAGATACAGGTGGATTTCTGAGTTCGAGGCCAGCCTGGTCTACAGAGTGAGTTCCAGGACAGCCAGGGCTATACAGAGAAACCCTTTCTTGAAAAAAATCCAGCCAAACAAAACAACAATAACAACAAAAAACAAAAAACTAACAAAAAACAAAACAAAACATTACTATGAGTGAGTTCTCTCCTGAGGCATAGGACTCTCATGCAGTTAAAACAGTATTGGTTACTTCTATAACACTCATTTCACTATAGCTCTAATGTGCATATCTTATAAGGCCAGTCATTATTGTAGTTTTTGAGTTCACAGCTGGTAAAACTATTGAAGATTTTTCTCAATCAGTAGCTTCTTCATTGTACTTCTGAGATTTTGAAAGTTAGTGAGAAAGGAGAGAGATTTCAAATCAGCACCATCTTGAACTCCCCATGTCTTTTGAATGAAGCATGTGTTATTTAGCAATAGGGTCATACCATCTAGTTCTTGTGGGTACTCTAGGACTTCTCTGATTAACAAGTTTAAGTAGCAGAATATACCATATCTTTGAGTGGACTTTTTTGTATGACATCTGAGAAGATAATTATTCCCCCTTCTCGGGTAGTTCTAGTTAACTTTTGGTTTGGTTTCTCTCTCTCTCTCTCTCTCTCTCTCTCTCTCTCTCTCTCTCTCTCTCTCTCTCTCTCTCATCAAAAAAGCTTGTTATTTTTACAAAATTCATAGCTGAGTACTGTTTATATCATCTCCATTCCATACTCTTTCACTAAAATTATTCTGTATCCCTCACATTCTCTCTTAATTTGATGACTTATTCCTCTTTAATTATTAATGGTGTGTGTGTATGTATGAATATTATAAAATATATACTTCCACTTGGCCTTTTCAAACACCACTAGTGATAGTTATCCCTCCTTGCTAAGACACCTATACCATGTCTTTCCAATCTTTCCATTCTCCTGCCTTCATATACTTCCATCCACAATATTCCCAAGTCCCCGTTCATACAACTTATGTTGTTGTACTAGTTCCCTATTGTAAACTATTTTTTTCTACAGAAACTCCTTTCTAATTCTCTAATTTCTACAGTTAGTTACTCTATGTTAAAAATAAACATCTAAACTTTTGAAAATAGGTTGCAGTATGAAGTATGTGCAAATTTATATGAAATATAATATACAATATGTATATTGTATGTAATATATATGCTATAAGATGTATGATGTGATATATGCTATATATTATATACATACACACACAAACAGACACACACACGCATATATATATATATATA
>NC_045030.1:50349558-50352934 GCF_008632895.1 Mastomys coucha | reverse complement strand
ATATATATATATATATATATATATATATAAAATTTGCTAATCAATGACTGCTTAAATTTCCTTACTCCTTACCTACTGAGAACAGGGATTTTATATACATTTGCATAGAAATAATTCTATGTTAATTACCAGTACTTCAAGAGGTAATGACCTTTTCATGACTAGAGACAACATTTCATAATACTTCACTCCCTTCCTATGGATCTTAAGATCTTTCCCTCCACTCTCCTGGGATATTCCTTTAGCTTTGAAGGTAGCAATATAGGTGTTACATTTAAAGCAGAATACTCAGTAGACTTTTAGCAGTTTGACAAACTATGAATTTCTGCTATACATACTGCCCACAGAAAGAAGTTTCTCTGACTAAAAACACCAGCAAAAGTATTCTATAGTATAAGTAGAAATATTTAGAAGGCAATTTGACAGATATATGATGTCTATTTAGCAAAATATCACATTTACTTCTTCCTGTGACCCATACCCTCCCCACAAGTCACAGGCTGCTATTGCTGGTCTTAGGATACCAGAAGTGATTCTCTCCTATGAAGCAGAACGTAAATCAATCAGAAAGCAGCTGGCCACATGCATAACAGTCATGCTACTATTTTTCCAAGCAGATGTATCTTACCTGCCATGTTGACTATCATCAACATGCAGAATCCAGAGGTGAATCAAACTGTTGATGAAAATGGCAAGGGTGTATTTAGTTCTAGCAATTTGAAAGCTGGACAGGAGGGACAAAACCTGCAGAATAGTTTAAATGCAGTAGCTTCTGTTTCTCCATTAAGAAGCATGATGTTTTCAGCTCTTCTGTCTTACAATCTACTTCTTAGGACAACTGTTACCAATAACATCCTGTATTGTTTCAGTGTGTCAGAACCCTCTAAGGCTGACAACTCCCATGCAGGTAGACCAGTCTCATACTAGGATTTTTAATTAATAAATGTAATGTTCTTCTGGCAGAGTCTTTTCTTATGTACAAATTGGTTCAAACTCAACTATTTTATTAATGTTTCTAGACACAAGTTGTGTGTCATCTGTGACTAACCCAACTTTAAAATTTCCAAGATACCACAGTTGTACCTAGTCTCTGAACCCATTTGTACTGTTTTTCCATCTATAATTCTTTAGGTGTGCACTCAGGGCATTTGGATATCTTAAATCTGTAAAGCACTCAAGAAGCTGGCATTATGTAACTATTAAATAAATTAGTTTTGCAAGAGGAAGATGGTATGTGAAGATCCCTAACTCACTCAATCTGTGCCAGTTGATCTGAGACATCTGTAGTAAAAAGAAAAAAATGCTGGTATAGTTCAGTACAGCATGAACAACTTTCATAATTTCTATTAAATGACCCTTCAAATGGACCCTTCAGCATCATGGGTAGGAGACACTACCATAAGAGCTTCTCCATCTGTCATCCATATTGCTTTTTATCTCAAATTACTACCATGGGACTGCCATTTATTCCCCCCCCCCCATCTAGTACTTTTAATTAGGTCTGGGCTGACTCTTATTGTTTCAGAATGTCTAGGGACAAGGAAGTGGATGGCCATGATATCTATTATACCCAAAGAAGCTCCCTGGATTTGACATTTCCTAAACCAAAATTGTGTCATGATGTATATTGTCAATTAGCTGCATCCAGAAACAATTAGCAACCTTACTGGGTTAAACAATTTCTATCTACATGGTACAAGAGAGAAATATATAGTTACTCATGGGGCATAACTGATCATCATTGAATTAAGCATAGATTATTTTTAACTATGTCTCTGTATCATTTATACATTTATTAATTAAAGGCACACAAACATTGGGTTTGGGTTTCTCAATCTTTTCACTTAGTAAACCTGGCTCAGGACATATCATTCCACATTGAATTTTGAACAACAGACAGACTTCTTAACACCTGCTGTTTCTTTTCTTTTTTTATTTCTTACTATTATATATTTTTATTAGATGTTTTCTTTATTTACATGTCATACAATATCTCCTTTCCCAGGTTCCCCTCCAAAAAGAAAAAAGAAAAAAATTAAAATAAAATAAAAAAACAAAAACAAAAACAAAAACAAACCCCTGTTCATTCCTCCTTCCCTCAGCTCTCCACCCTACCCTCTCCTGCTTACTGGCCCTTACATTCCCCTACATTAAGGCATAGAACCTTCACAGGGCCAAGGGCCTCTCCTCCCTTTGATGACCAAATTGGCCATTCTTTGCTATACATACCATGCTGGAGCCATTAGTCCCACAATGTGTACGCTTTGGTTGGTGATTTAGTCCCTGGGAGCTCTGAGGTTACTAGTTAGTTCATATTGTTGTTAGTCCTAAGGGGCTGCAAACCCTTCAGCTCTTTGGATCCTTTTTCTAGCTCCTTCATTGGGGACCCTGTTCTCAGTCCAATGGATGGCTGTGAACCTCAACTTCTGTATTAGTTTGGTACTGTCAGAGCCTCTCAGGAGACAGCTATATCAGGTTCCTGTCATCCAGCACTTGCTGGCATCTACAATAGAGTCTGGATTTGATGATTGAATATGGGAAGGATTCCCAGGTAGAGCAGTCTCTGGACTGTCCTTCCTTCAGTCTCTGCTCCATAGTTAGTCTCTACAACTCCTTCCTTGGGTATTTTGTTCCCCCTTTTAAGAAGGAACAAAGTATCCATATTTTGGTCTTCCTTCTTCTTGAGTTTCTTGTGGTTTGTGGATTTACTTTGTGTATTCCAAACTTCTGGGCTAATATCCACTTATCAGAGATTGCATACCATGTGTGTTCTTTTGTGATTGGGTTGCCTTACTCAGGATGATATTCTCCAGATCCATCCATTTCCCTAAGAATTTTATAAATTCATTGTTTTTAATAGCTGAGTAGTACTCCATTGTATAGATGTACCACATTTTTTGTATCCATTCCTCTGTTGAGGGACATCTGGGTTGTTTCTCGCTATTATAAATAAGGCTACTATGAACATAGTGGAGCATGTGTCCTTATTACATGTTTGAGCATCTTCTGGGTATATGCCCAGGAGTCCTTTTCAAATCTCCCTGTAATTGCTTTAGTTCTCTAGGAACCCTACTTCATGCCAGGTAAGACATTCGGATCTTTTTTTTTTTGAAGATAAAAGCTTTGTTTCTTTTCTTTAAAAAACTTTTATTGCATTATGATGAGAAAAGTTACATGATCTCAATTTATCTGAATTTGCTAACATTTAAAAACATATTGTAAGTAAGTAGAATTAAATCATATTCTTGTTTCCCTTTTGTACCCCCACTCCTCCCAGAGACTTCCTTTCAATACCTACAATATCTTTCTTGTAATATTCCTTAAAATTTATAAAATATTATAACAATAAAAATAAGCATTATAAAAGTTGTTTGAT
>NC_045030.1:50348385-50349460 GCF_008632895.1 Mastomys coucha | reverse complement strand
ACAGTCTTATGTAGATGCTCGTCTGCAGCAATAGTGAAAATACATTTTTCTCAATATAAATTTTAAATTACTCCAAACATATTAGCTGTATACTTCAAAATAATACATCTCTACTGGTATTTTCTTAAATGAACATAAATATATAAAGTCTTTTGTTTGTTTTATAATTAGTAGAGTTTAAAATCTTGGATCTTACTGTGGTATAAGCCCAAGATAAAAACAATTTTTGACATTGGATTTCATTGTAATAAGGCTGTACTTCAATGACCCTCACATCGCCAAAGGATTTTACCTCTATCTTAGCTAAGCTGAGAGTTGATATTTCTGCTGCACCAAGAAATGAATTGTAGGCTCGATTTTTGGATACAGACTTCTTGCTATTGTCAAAGCTATTTGACTTTAGTGAGTGACTTTATTCTCAGCCCACAGAGAACAGGTTACATTCATTTAAGAAATGGTGTATGTATTAACATGCTCTATCCATAAAGTCATTCACCAACTGTTTCAATGAACAATGGTTCTACTTGGAGGGTGGCACAGACATTAGGTGAGGGTAAGAATTTGGTTCATTACCTATGATAATTTGGAAAAGCATTCATCTCAGAGAAAGAGTAACTTATGAAGTCCTCGTCTTCAAACTTGATACAAGAGTTACAAATGTCAAGCAATGTATTCAGTCTCACTCTTTATTGTTCTCTTACAAGCAACCTCCCTAGTTAATCATCTATGTTTCTTTTGGGAATATAAATACTTTTGAAATACATAAGCTGTTCTGAGAACCACAGTATAGTGCAAAGACATGAAATGAACAATGCTACTAATAAAGAGGCTGAGATAGGAGAAGCAAGATTTCAAGACCCTTATATTGTACACAGCCAGACAGTCACAAACAAAAAGCTGAAAGTGTATACAGATTCTACAATGTTGGACCTATTTCTCCAATTCCAGTTACCAAATTAGAGAGACCATTGGATGACAATCAACAAACTTCCAATTCCTCATATTACTGGATTTCAATTAATTAGGATATGTTGGTAATATTAATTTTCATATTAAGATATTAAGAAAAAGTAAT
>NC_045030.1:50341459-50347272 GCF_008632895.1 Mastomys coucha | reverse complement strand
GGAGAATTGGGTTCTGATGATGCCAAGTGACCTTGGTTTGTGTTGTTTATTTTCTTATGCTTGCACCCTGCCATCTGGTTCTCTCTAGTGCTACCTGCCCTTGCTAAATCTGACTGGAGCCTGTCCTTCCAGTGATCCTGGTTATGTCAGAACTCCTCAGATTCAAGCTGTCTCTGTGATCTTGTGATTCTGTGATCCTGTGATCCTGGGCTTGTTAGATCACCTGGGAGTGGAGCTTCCTCTGTGTGTTGTGGGACTGGCTGAGGAGCTTGCGCCCAAGTCTGCTCAGGACACCAACCCAGACCGACTGGAAGACACCAGAGTCACTGGGCTGACAGAGTTCCTATGTCCCTGGTCCTGCTGGTCCCAGTTATTCCCAGTGTTGGGGCAGATGTTGGTTCCTCCTCACCTCTGATCCTGGGTGTGTCAGAGTGCCTGGGAGTGGAGCTTCCTCTGGGTGTTTTTGGGACTGGCTGCAGAGCTTGTGCCCAGACAGACTGGCAACATTCAGATCTTCTAGTCTCTAAATTCTAGAGTCTCTACTCCGTAAATATCATTGTTTAAGATGAAGCTCAGTGAAACCACTGATTCTTCCTGCTGCTTCCATGGTTCCTGCTGAGTCACACTGTTAACTTTCCTGTGAGCTCTTTCTTATTTGGTTCAATGAGCTTAATCAAAGACCACTTCTTTCATGCCCAACTTTCTTTGTAATGTTTATCCTTCCTCTGTTGTTGTCCAGTCACTTAATAATCATAGAACATGAGCCAATTATATCTAATTTGCTTGTACAAACTAAGTTAACCAGGAACACTTTCCCTCATATAATCTCATTTTGCCACATTTTCTTAAATAATGATGGGTAGTTATAATACTAAGTTCCTCTGCATCAACAGCACTCACATTGACTCTAACTCCTCCTTATTTCACAGTCAAATGAGCCAGCCTGTGAGGGGCTTATTCACTTTTTATATTAAGGTTTTTCCCAATTAAACAGTTCAAAGTCGAAATATTCTCTCATTACCATAGTTCCCTCTACTGGACCTTTACTAATATCCCCACCTGCATAAATTACCATAGATTTTCCAACCCTTTGTAGTAAAGATCTGACCCAAGAGGTATTATCTATGACATCTACCTTATTCCATCTTCCTTTACTGTCCATTTGTTCTGAGAGGTTTGCTGTAGCTTTGTTTCCATTTCTGGTGTCGCTTTATGTTAATATATATCTGTTTGTCTCCCCTTCAGTCATTATCACAGTATCTTAATTATAATGATTCTTAATATCCTATATCAACTTCAATATCACAGTTTTATTTCTGTACTGTATTGAATATTCTTGCCTGTGATCTTAGAGAAATAAATGCTAAGATATGATAATTTTGTCCTATAACATTACTTGCATTATAATTAGAATTTATTAAACTACAGTTTATTTTGTAGGTAAAATAGCTTTATAATTTGGAATGTACATTCCAATATTCCTTATATCATCCATTATATTGGTTATCTCAATAATCAAGGCAGATTTAGTATTTCATTGTTCCTTTCATAATTTTTAAAATTATTTCAAATCTTCTTCATAAAACTTATGTACCAATTATTCCTTACAAGACTGTAAGATGTCATTTTAAAATCTATTTCAAATTTTACTGTATTTTACTGTTACTTTTTAAATTTTCTTTAATTTTATTATATTTATTATTAATTTCAATTTAATTATAGATTGGTACAAATAATATGGTTACATGGCCAAAGTACAAAATATATTAAGAATTATAAAAACATACCACCTCCTCATTTGGAGAGTTCTTATTCATCACTTTTATTCAGCATTAGATACAATGATTACTGGGAATTTATTCATTTTATTTTACATAATCGTTTTCAAAAAATCAGTATTTAAATTTACAATTCTGTTACCTAAAGAGTAGTATAACAAATAGATTTTGTATATAAAATAAAACATTCTTAATACTCTTTACACCCACCAACTTTACTGAGCTGTATAGATGTAGTTTGAGTTATCCAACTGCTTATATTTAAGTATGGATTCTAACATTTTGTAACAAAGCCACATTTGGTGAACTTTCCTTACAGGTACAGACAGCAAATAGATTAAAGTTTCATGTGTACAGTCTTTATTGCAACTATTAAACTTGGTAATGTCCACTTACCCCATATCATGCATGTCCTTTTGTGTCTGGGTCACCCCACCCAAGATGGTATTTTATAGTTTCATCCATTTATCGTCATTTGTAATAGCTTAATAATATTCCATAGTGTAGATATGCCACATTTTCTCTATCCATTCTTTAGTTAAGAAACATCTAGGTTGATTCCAGTTTGTGGTTATTGCAAATAAAGGTACTATGAATATAGTTGAGCATGTATCTCTGTGGAATGGTGGAATATCTTTTGTGTATATGTCCAAGAGTGGTATAGCTGAATCTTGAGGTAAAACTATTACCAGTCTTCTGAGAAACTGCCAAATTGATTTCCAGAGTGGTTGTATAGGTTTACATCCTCACCAACATGTACTGCCCTTTGAGTTGCTAGTCTTAGCAATTCTTATGGATATAAGGTTGAATCTCAAGTGTTGTTTTGATTTATGTTTCCCTGATGACTAAGGACTTTGAACATTTTAAAAGTGCTTCTTTTTTGTAGTTTTTATTAGATATTTTCTTTATGTATGTATCAAATATATATCCTTTCCTGGTTTCCCTTCTGAAAACCCCCTATCCCATCCATCCTCCCCCTGCTTCTATATGGGTGTTCCCCCGTCCATCCTCTATGGTCATTGAGATTCCTCTGTTGAAAAGTCTCTGTTTAGTTCTGTACCCCATTTTATAAATATGGATTGTTGGTATCTCACTTCTTGAATTCTTTTTTATTTATTAAATTATTTTATTTATATTTATTTATATTCCAAATAATGCTCCTTCTTCCAGGTCCTCTCCTCCCAGAATTCTTTACTTCTTCCCCATCCATTTTGCCTCTGAGAGGGTGCTTCCCTACCCACCCACACTCAACCAATCCTACTTCATCCCCTCCTGCATTCTTCTTCCCTGGTGCATTAAGTCTCTACAGAATTAGTCATATCCTCTCCCACTGAGGCTAGATAAGGCAGTCCTCTGCTACCTATGTGATCGGGCCCATGTACTAGCTCATGTATGGTCCTTGGTTGGTTGCTTAATCTCTGGGAGCTCTGAGGTGTCCAGGTTAGTTGATACTGTAGTTTTTCCTATGGAGTTGTCATCCCCTTCAGCTACTTCAATCCTTACCTTAACTCTACTGACCTCACACCAATGGTTAGGTTTAAGTATCTACATATGCCTCAGTCAGCTAGTAAGGCCTCTCAGAAGACAGCTTGTCTCCAAGCACAACATGGCATCAGTAATAGTGTCAGGGTTTGATACCTGCACATGGGATGGATCCCAACTTGGGCTGGTCACTGGATAGCCTTTCCTCCAGTCTACTCCATTTTGTCTTTGTATTTCCTTTAGACAAAAACAATTCTGAGTCAAACATTTTGAGGAAGGGTGGGCAGCTGCATCCCTCCATTGGGTGCCTTTGTCTACCTATTGGAGGTGGTATCTTCAGGTTCCATCTCCGCACTGTTGGACATTTCAGCTAAGTCATCCCCAGTGAATTCTGAGAGCCTCTCACATTTTAAGTCTCTGGGACTATGTTGAAATTTTCCCCACCCCCACTTCCTGCATCAGCCATAAATTTGAATTCATTCATTCTGGCCTCCTGTCTCCCCCATCCCTGTTCCTGTTCCCTGTTTACCCTCCTCTCTATTCCCCAGAAGTCTCTTTCTCCTTCTGCTTCTCATGATTATTTTGTTCCCCTTTCTAAATGGTATTGAATCACCCTCACTTGGACCTTCCTTCTTGTCATGGGTATTCTGAGCTTAATCTCTGGGAGCTCTGAGGTGTCCAGGTTAGTTGACACTGTACTTTTTCCTATGGAGTTGTCATCCCCTTCAGCTACTCATCAGTGAGTACATACCATGTAAATCCTTTTGGATCTGGGTTACCTCATTTACAGTGATATTTTATATATTTTGGATATAATCCTTCTGACAGATCTAGAGTTAGTGAAAAAATTTTCTCAATCTGTAAGCTGTCATTTTGTCCTGATGACAGTGTCCTTTGACTTAGAGCAGCTTTTCAGTTTTATGAGGTCATATTTATTTATTTATTCTTGACCTTAGTGTCTGAGCTATTGATGTTCTGTTCAGGAAGTTGTCTCCTTTACTTCCAAGTTCAAGGCTATTTCCCACTGACTGTTCTATTAGATTAAGTAGGTCTGGTTTTATGTTAAATGTCTTTGATCCATTTGCACTTGACTTTTATGCAGTAAAGCAACTGTCATAAATCTATCATTTTTTTCTTTAATCTGAAACAAAATCATGTTTTAGTTTTTCTCTTTCTTGAAAACTTTATATATGTTTATATTGATTTTATCAATAAAATGTCCTATCTATAACATGCCCTTATTTCTCATCACCTCTGAGACCAGTTAGTGCTTTCTATTTGGATATACCTAGAGAGCTATCCACTCAAACATGGAATGCCTACTAGTGTCTGGCCCTGCTCATATAGAAAAGCAACACTCTCTCATGCAACACATCCACCAACTGCCCGTATCTTCTCAAGTAGGTATAGCAGTGGAGGTCTACAGACCTTTCCTCCCCTTCCATGGTAGAATATTGACTCATACAGGTCTCTTGTGGGTAATCTCAGCTGCCGTGATGTCATATACACAATGACCAAGTGATGTCTAGAGGACAAATTTTCATAGTACTTCTATCTTCTGAGGCTTAAATTTTTTGTTTTGTTTTCTTTTAGAATATTATTTCAATTAAAATAAAGTTTTTCATTCATTACGTTCTGATCATGATTTCCCCTACTGTGTCAGGTGCTCCTAGATCTTTCCTACCCCCTACCTGTTAAATTCCAGGCCTTCTTTATCTCTGTGCATTTAGAAAACACACAATATAAAACAAAACAAAACAAACAATCCTCCAAAGCAAAACAAAAGAAACAGAATTAACAATAACAGAATTAAAAAATATATAAAATAAAAGAAAACAAGAAATACACATACATGCACATCCACACACATACTCCTCCACATACAAAGAAGAAAATCAAAACCAACAACCTATAAAATTAGAAACCATAATATATAAGCAAATGATCAGTGCAATAAAACAACAACAACAAGACAAGACAAAAACAACCAAAACATTACAGGACAATATGTTTACAAAAATACCATTGAGTTCATTTTGTGTTGACATCTATTTCTGGTCATGGAACCTGTTTCTGAGTTTGTCAATTGGATATAGATAGATAGATAGATAGATAGATAGATAGATAGATAGATAGATAGATAGATAAGGGATGGGAGCTTGTGTCCACTTATTCCTTTCTTTTCTGGCACCACACATTGCCTCTTTCATATTTTCTCCTCTTACTTGTATTTTATAACATACTGAGTCTGAGTGGTGATTACCATATACTAGTATGTCCAACAAATGAAAAGCCATACTCCTGAAGAAAACTAAAATTCCACCAGTATATATCAACTGTCATTTTCTTTCACATGAGGATAGGTCCTCATAAACTCTTACCCCACCCAAAATGGAATGTTGACCAGTTTGATCTTGTGCAGAGAAAAACAGCTGTTGTGAGTTCAATGGCACTGTTGTACTTTCCAGAAGACACTATTTCACAGCAATCCTCTCTGTCCTTTGGATCTTTTTTATTTTCTATTTCTTCTTTAATGTTTTTTTTAAAGTCCAG
>NC_045030.1:50340785-50341200 GCF_008632895.1 Mastomys coucha | reverse complement strand
TTTACATGTCATATGATTTCTCCTTTCACAGTTTCCCTTAAAAAAAAAAACAAAACCACAAAATAACAAGGACAAACCCCTGTTCCCTGCCCCCTCCCCCTGCTCGCCACCCCACCGTCTCCAGCTTACTGGCCCTGGCATTCCCCTACACTGGGGCATAGAACCTTCACAGGGTGATGATCAACTTGGCCATCCTTTACTATACACATGCTGCCAGAGCAATCAGTCCCACCATGTGTACTCCTTGGTTGGTGGTTAGTCCCTGGGAACTCGAAGGGTACTAGTTAGTTCATAGTGTTGTTCATCCTAAGGGGCTGCACACCCTTCAGCTCCTTCAATCTTTTCTTTAACTCCTTCATTGGGGACCCTGTACTCAGTTCAATGGATGGCTGTGAGCCTCTACTTTTGTATTAGT
>NC_045030.1:50322070-50340318 GCF_008632895.1 Mastomys coucha | reverse complement strand
CAGAAATTGTGGTACATCTACACAATGGAGTACTACTCAGCTATTAAAAACAGTGAATTTATGAAATTTGTGGGGAAATGGATGGATCTGGAGAATATCATCCTGAGTGTGGTAACCCAATCACAAAAGAACACTACATGGTATGCATTCTTTGATAAGTGGTTATTAGCCCAGAAGTTCGGAATACACGAAGAACCCACAAACCACATATAAATATAAATTAACACTTATTTCATATAAGCATTTGGGGATAAATTTTAAAGTATGAGTGTTCTGGTTTGCTTTGTGTTACTATAATAAAGAACTGAACAAAGCAATTGGTGAAGGAAGGGGTTTGTTACATCAGACAAGTTAGTTTGCATCAAGGAAAGACAAGGCAAAAGTTCTAGATGGAAACTGGTTACAAGAAACTCAAGAAGACCAAACTGCGGACACTTCATTCCTATACTGTACTTTTAAAAACTCATTCAAAAGTAATTACTAACTCATGATATTTACTCTCATAGTTAGCTTCAGTTGGCTACTTGATTTACCTAGGGAAAGGAAACCCCACTTAAGGAATTGCTTCTATAACCTTGCCCTGTGAGTGTGTTGGTGGGTTATTTTATTAATTGGTACTTTCTGTAGAAAGCCCAGATGACTGTGGGCAGAATCATTCCTGAGCAGGTGGTCTTCTACTATGTAAGGAAAATAACTCAGCAGGCCAGAAAGAGCAAGCCATTAAGTAGCATTTCTCTTTGATCTATGCTTCCATTCCTGCCTCCAGGTTTCCATCTAGAACTCCTGCCTTGTCTTTCCTTGATGCAAACTATCCTGTCCGATGTAACAAACCCCTTCCTTCACCAATTGCTTTAGTCAGTTCTTTATTATAGCAACACAAAGCAAACCAGAACACTCATACTTTAAAATTTATCCCCAAATGCTTATATGAAATAAGTGTTAATTTATATTTATACATGAAAATAAGCAAAATTATAAGTGTATGTAATTTTTTCTCTTATGATAGCAGAAATGTCATTGTTTTCTTTACAGAAATAGATTTTTCCTGCATCTCTCCATAATGTTTATGGAAAATACATAGTTACTGAAAATAAGTATTTATATATAATTTATTCAACAGTTACTTCATTGGAATATATTATCTATTTCTAGCATTCTACTTCCTAAGAAAATTATGAAATCAATATCCTTGAAACTAAAACAAAAACTAATTATCTGGGAAGATAGTTCATCTTTTATAGAGCTTAAAGCTAATGGGAATTTATGAGCCTACTTATTTACTTTTCTTACTTCTTAAAACAACAGTAGCAATCAATTCAAAATGTGATTTGATCCATACGAACGTGTAGGGTGGTATTGTTACGTGTACTTCCTTTGAAAGGTCCACTGTTTTCTTCAGTGTTTTTGTGTGTACTGAGCACTAGGTTTTATGAGAAAGCAATTTGAAACAGAGTCATATGATCCTAATCAACCAAATTTCTATGCATAAGGTCCCAGAACCTTTCACTGCACATGTACTAATTGCTTATTTTAACAATTTGCACACTCTTCCTGAGTAAAGAACGCACTTAAAAGAACTATAATAGAAGAAAGGTATATGTAATACAACAAAAACAAACTTGAGATAACTGTAGATATGACTTAGAAGTTGCCTACAGAGGACATTGGTCTGTCCGTCAGCATCCACAAGAACCTGGAACTCCAAGAAAAAGTAATCTGATGCCCTCTTCTGGCCACCAAGGGCCCTTCCATGTGTGTGGTGCATATACATACACCTGGGCACACAAAATAAAATTACTTTTGAGGCATAAATAATTAAAACACGAAATTAGTGACTGGTTTTTTTTGTTTGTTTATTAAATGCCAAGGAATCCTCCTGTCATCTGGTATTTATTGTAGTTCCCAGAGTTCGGTGGTACTTAAAAGCATTTTCTTTGAATCACATATGCCCCATACTCCCTGAAGTCCTCAGCAGTGACCCACATCTGCTTGAATGTCGTCATGGATGTCATGACAGACCCTCCAATCCAAGCCGAATAACATCTGTCTGGGGAAGCTGTGATCTTGATAGGGGTTCCCTCAGAAGCCAGAAGTTCCAGTTCTCTCAGGAGTCTATCCTGAAGCCCAGGAAACAGTGTGGTACCTCCAGAAAGCACAATCTCAGCAAACAGATTCTCCTGGATGTCAATGTCACACTTCATGATGCTGCTGCTGACCATTTTTGAGATTCCTAAATCATGAACACCTAGATGGTCTGGTGTAAAAAGAACCTCGGGCGCGTGACACAGGTGGTCACTCATCTGGATGGTATTCCCATCTGGCAATGTGTATTCACTTAGGAACTGCTGACAGCTCTTTTCTGTGTCTTTATAGCCCCAGGAGACACTGCATAATTTCTTTTTAATATCATCCACCACTGCTTTGTTGAGGATGCAGGGGGAGTTGTAGCCTTTAGCGAGGAGGAGTCGGGTGAGGTGTTCTGTGATATCTCTCCCTGCCACGTATAGCTTGGTGATAGCATGAGGCAGAGAATAGCCTTCATAGATGGGAACAGTGCAAGTGACCCCATCTCCACTGTCCAGTACCAAGCCAGTGATACAGGCAGAAGCACACAAGGCTCCTACTGCATGGTTGCAAAGGTACAAGGCAGGTACTTCAAATTTCTCAAACATTATTTCTGTGGTCTTCTCTCTGGTCTCTCGTGGGTTCAAGGAGGGCTCAGTCATGAAAACTGGCTGTTCATTGGGTTTCACTCCTAGATTCCACTCAAAAAGGTCCTTCCACAGTTTCTCTATGTCATCCCATCTAGTTACCAGTCCACGCTCAATAGGATAGTGTAAGTATAAGCCACCGTACATGCTCTGGGCTTCTCCTACAACGTACCTTTTCAGATTGGATCTTGCAGATGGTATGTTGAATTTTGGGTGTCCAACAACAGAGTTGATGACATGGCGGGGTTCAATCTCTCCTGAAATTCCTATTTTACAGAGTCCAGAACCATTATCAAGAATCACGGCTGGATTGTCTAATCTAGCTGGATTAAGCATAACTGGATTTGATCTTTTACACGTCAGTAATAGAATGTTTAGTTGGACTACCCAGGGGAATAAAAGGTACCTTAGTTGTTCCTAGTCCCCCAGAGCAGCAGGTCCTTAGCCCATGAATGTTGTTTCCTTTCTGGTGGTCCAGAGTCTGCTGAGAGGCAACTTCAGGAATAGTTGTTCCTTATGTCATAATGTAGCTATGGCAATAGCTGCATGCATTCAGAAGCAAGAGGTTTGGAGGATGTCTCTGAGATACCACTATTCATTGGGAGAGATGAAATACTATGGACAAGTCACCTCACATCATGGCTTGTAAGTAGCCAATGATCTTAGGGGCATAGCTTTAGAATAAACTAAAGTTGCATGTCCCAGAATTAAGTATTGTTTTTCCTTTTAATGTTTCTTTTTATTTGTTTTTTATTAAAATTTTATTTTTCTCTCATATAATACATCCCAATCACAGTCTCTCCTCTCTCTCTACTCCTCCTAGCTTGCCCTAACCTTCCTTCTCCTCCAGATCCACCCTTCCTCCATTTTCTCTTCAGAAAATAGCAGATATCTCAGTGATGACAGCCAGACTGGCTAAAACAATATACAATAAGACAAGGTGAGAGGCTTCATACTGAGACTGGATATGGCAAACCAATAGGAGGAAAAGAGTCTCAAGAGTTGGCAAGAGTTAGAGATGCACCCACTCTCATTGTTAGTTTTACAAGAACACAAAACAGCTATAACATATAGACAGAGAACGTAGTGCAGACCCATGCAGGCTCAGTGCTTGCCATTTCTTTCTCTGTGAGCCCATGTGATTCAGTGGGCTGTCTTCTGACTATAGAAGTCAGAAGGAATGGCAGATACCAGTCTTCTCTCTTTCAGTCCATTTGAAAGTCCAATATATTTCCAACATACAAATTTTTGGATTGTGTTTTAGATAATATAAAATTTGTATATTTTATATTATGGTATATATTATACATTAATGTTGGCAATGGTTCACAAACTATTGTACATGGCATATAGTAATAATAACAAATATCTATTACTTTAAAACATGTAATATATTAAATACAGGATATGTTATAAACTCTCATATATATATGTACATATATAAGCACATAAAATTTCATATACATACATACATATATTTGTATATGTTTGTGTATATATAAGTATTCATAAATTTAGAAAACACATTTTAATTTATCTAGGTATTTGTTTTGTTATTGAAAAAGTCTCATGTAGTTCATGCCGGTCTTAATACTACTACATAACCTAGGGTGGCCTTGAACTTCTGATCACTTTTTTTCCTCACCACCTAAGTTCCATGATTGCAACTGCATACCACCACACATAGTATAATAAATAGTGGTTTAGATAGCAAAAACCATTAACACAATTTTTGTTGTTGTAGTTAAAATGCCATAATATCCACCATCTTTGACCTTTTAATTTCTATAGGAATTAGCTCTATTTTTATTTTATTTATTGAATTTTTGTACATAATTTTATATATGTACATAATAGTTTAATTGCTTTCACCCCCTACCCTCTGTTATCTCCATTTCATCTTTGTCAACTCCCCCTTCTTCCTATAGATTTCTTTCCACAATAATGGTTTTTTCCTTTTGTTAGTGACCCATTGTTTTTTTTTTTTTTTCTTTTTTTCGGGTTGGCAATTCTTTTATTGAATTTTTTTTGATATTTCTTTATTTACACGTAAATTTCTCCTTTCCCAGTTTCCCCTCCAAAAGACAAACAAACAAACTAACAAAACCAACAAGAACAAACCCCTGTTGCCTTCCCCCTCCCCATTCCTGCCACCCCATCCTCTCCCACTTATTGGCCCTGGCATTCCCCTACACTGGGGCACAGAACTTTCACAGGGCCGAGGTCCTCTCCTCTTATTGAAGATCGAATTTGCAATCCTCTATTATACTATACACATGCTGCCAGAAAAATCAGGCCTAAGGTTTACGTATGTCTTTATGAATTTGAGACCATCCATTTATGCTTGATAGGCTCTCCAGTGTGGACACAACTGAAAACAATGACTCATCTACTATCACAAACTTTTAGTAATGGATATTTCAGCATGAAAAGATAGGAACCCTATGTGCTCTTCCCTTACCTCTAGTGGTGACTGCTTATGACAGGCCCTTTCTTTTTTCAGTCCCAATGGAGGTAACCATAACTGCAGTGAGTTCAAGATTACAGTGGATATACTATGCCTCAAAGTTGACATTTTATAGGTCATCTCCAAATCTTTTGGATTATACATGCTTTCTGTCTTGTTTTCAGTTCCTTAGATGTAGCAATGTAGACTTAGAGGTAGTTATACAAATATATCGTTATGGATAAACAGTCACTTGTCACTGATTCTTAGCATCTAAGTATCCATGAATCTCTGCATTCAAACCACTTCAACACAAGGAGAGGCATCCTTGAATATTAGGGAGAGAATACCATTAAAAGTAGAAACAAAAATACTTTGAAGGCAGTTTGATGCTCTGTCACTGTTTAACTTAACAAATGTAGTAAGTTCTTTAATTCCAGGGTTTATGAATTTCTCATTCATATGGCTTTGAGTGGGTTGTTTGTGGAGCAGCATAATCCACTCAAATCCAGTCAGAGAGCAGTTTACCAGCATATCTTGTCTGATATGTTCATAGGATCATAGCTGGATAACTACTGACTGCTTTTCTCCACTCATAGACTCTATAGCCATTAACTGTGAATATTAGGCGCTCAGATGAACCATTTCTAGCTTTATTTTTCATCATAGAGTTTTATCATCTAATTATGATTGGAAACTGTGATGGCCAGGAGTGTTTTTGTAAGTTACTATTTATTCATTGAGTATCTCCTACTTATGATAATACAATTTGAAATATAATAATATTCACCTATATTATTCACTTAAAGTCCCTCTTGATCTTCCTCTAATAAAGTTGTGTAACTTTATATCTTCTTTGTTTTTATTAATTTAGTAACACCAAAATTTCCATTACTACTACTCATATGCACATAATTTTGGAGTAATTCACTGGAGCATAGACAACCTGCCAGTGGTCACACACAAAGAATAGTTCTTCCTTTTTTAACATATTTGGTCAAAATCACAAGAACCTATTGTTGAGTGGGTCATAAGCCCTAGAGCCAAACGTACTTATTATTATTATGTTAGAATTCATGTTGTCAAAATGTTTTCTAAGTATTTATGTTCACACCCATAGATAGACCTAGAGTGCTCTTAACATTTGCTAGAAAAAAACAAACAAACAAATAAAACCCTTCTTTTTATAATGGTCATAAATTCATGTAGAGACTTATACTTAGTTGTGGTAATATTCAGTCCTAAATCTCAAATTTTTACAGGCATCATCTCCTGTGTCTTGGATAAGGTTCATCACAGAAAAATAAGAAATTATATAATAAAAAAAGGGTGTTCAAGAATTTGGTGAAACGTATTCTTGTGAAATCATTACATTTGTGGTTACTTGCATAAGAACTGTTTAAGCCAGCCAAAATTCTAGAATGGGTGATAGAGGGGCAGTCAAGACTCTATGCTCTACTTAGGAGATATCTACAGTTGGCAGTTAACTGTTAACTTGTCACAACCTAGAGTCACATGGGGAAGACATTTTTATAATGATGTCACCCAGATTTTCCTGGAACTTTTTCTAGATTAGGTTGGATTTAAAGTCATAGAGATTCACTAGCCTCTGCTTTCCCTATTGCTGGGATTAAGGGCATGTACTACCACTTCCGGCTTTAGGAAGAGCCTGTTAATTGAAGATCAAGTATGAATCAGGTTAGTCTGCAAGGCTTCACCTTGTTTGTTAATTGATGTGTGAAATTTCAGCCCAATGTGGGCAGCACCATTTGTTATGCTTGGTTTGTTTTGTAACTATGTAAGAAAAGAGAAAACAAGCATAAAAGGAAGCCTGCATATGATTATTTCCCGATGTTCCATACTATGCATTATGTGACTAGCTACATTGACTTCTTGCTATGGTTACTTTTCGAATATGATGGATTGTATGTTGAAATAAATCCCTTTCTCACATAAATTGCTTTTTCTTGGGGTATTTATTACAGCATCAGAAATTAAATTAGACAGCAACAAAGAGGGATGAGAAGATCCTATCATGTTATGGGGACATCTACATTTATTAACAACTTACACAGCAATATCCTTTTTACACTGTTATTGTTTCAAAAACCATAACTTCTAGAAACAGCCTTATCCATGCATGCAGGTTATTTTCATTATAACTGATATTTTTTTTTATCCTTTTCTCATAATACTACATTCTGACCATAGTTTCTCCTCCATTCACTCCTCCCATTTCATCCTCCAACCTCTCCTCTCTCCCAGATCCACTCCTCTTCCATTTCTCTTTAGAAATGATCAGGCCTCCCAGAGACAGCAATAACAGCCTAACAAGATACAGTAAATCTAGACACAAGCCCTCATATCAAGGCTGGATAAGGTAATTTAGAAAGGAGAAGAAGGGTTCTAAAAGCAGGCAAAAGAGTTAGACAACTTGATCTCTCACTGTTAGGAGTTCTACCTGAACACTAAGCTATACAAAATATATTTAGAGGAGCTAACTCACGCCCATATAGACTTCCTGATTGTCTCCATAAACCCCTATGAGTCCTGCTCAGTTGATTCTGTGGACCATATTTCTTGTGGTGTCCTTGACACCTCTGGCTCCTGAGTTCTTCCTCCCACTCTTCCTTAGGGTTGTCTGAGCTCTGCCTAAAACGTTCCCACAACAAGTTTTTCTGTCTAACTATTATTTTTAACTAATATTTTCACTGTGTTATAAAGTACTTGGTTTTTACATGGCTTCCTCATATACTTTCATCACTGTTAACACTCCCTCAGACACACTATACTACTACCTGCTTAAACTTTTGAACACAGTGTTTCCTCTCTCTTATTCATGTTACTATGTCGTACTAAATACTCTTCCTACTTTCATTTTGTTGCATTATATTATACTCTTAAGATTCCTTTTCTAGTCTTGTTTTCACATTTACTTTAGGTTAAATATATAATTGAATATTTCAAAGCTAGGAACAATAAAAGAGAACATGCTGTGTTTGTTTATTTGGATATAGTTTACTTCACACTTTATAATTTTTTCAAGTTCTATGTATTTACTTGCAAATTTCATTTTTCACAAATGAACAGAATTCCTAGGTATGAAAAACATATTTCATTATCCATTTATCTGTTGACACCTAGGCTGATTCTGCCCCCTTATTTAAAATAGATTTGTATCTCTCAGAATATACACTGATTATAGTATATATTCTTTTTATTTAACCCACATGGTCTCCATCTTCCCTCACATCTAGATTTATCCCCCTCTGTCTCTCATCAGGAAAGAACAGGATTATAAGAGATAGCAAAACATGAAAACAAACATAAGCTAAAAAATGTCATTGAATTTGGACAAGAAAACCAGCAGTGAGAAAAGAGCTCCAAGAAGGCACAGGCATCAGAGACCCACTCATACACCACTTGAGAATCCCATAAAAATACTAAACTGAAAGCTATAATATATATGCAGAGGACCTACTGCAGAAATGAGCAAGTCCTGTGCATGTTGTTTCAGTTTCTCTGAGTTCAATGGGCCTTGCTTAGTTGATTAGGGGGCATGTACACTTAGTATTCTCCATCTGCTCTAGCTCTTGGGCTCTTTGTCTCCTCTTCTGCAGGAGTCCCTAAGCTCTAAAGTGAGGTATTTTATAGAGACATGCTATCTAGAGCTGGATGTTTCAAGGTCTATCTGTATGCAGTGTCTGACTGTAGGTCTCTGTATTTGTTCTCATCTGCTGCAGAAGGAAGCTTTTCTGATAATGGCAAGAATATCATTAGCAGTCATTCATTGCTACTATTGTTTTCATTAGACCAGTAGTATTTGGTTTTACCCAAAGTCTCTAGACTATCTAGTATCTGGTTTGTGGTCATCCACTTAGTGTCATGTATGAATTACATCTCATGGAGTAGGCATTAATTCAATCCTACATTGTTTGGTTACTCCCACAATCTTTGTGTCACAATTGTATATATTGTATATTTTCAGGTAGAATAACATTGTAGATTAAAGGGTTTGTGCCTGGGTTTGTGGTTTTATCTCTATTTTGGTAGTCTATAGAGTACCTTCCTTTACCAAAGACACTAGAATGTAAGATGTGGGTTCTATGTAGGCATGAGACATGAGACATTAGAATGTAGGATGAAGGTTATTTATAGGTTGAGGAGGCTCAACCTATACATGTTCAGTTAGTTGCATAGGTATTATCTCTAGCAATGAGGCCTTGCTGTCAGTTTGTGAGGACCAACCTACTGTCTTAGGCATAGTCTGGGTTGATTGAGAATTTCTGTGGGACCCGTTTGGCCAACAATTCAATGCTATTCATCCCAGTCCTGGTCCAGGAAGCTTCATTTGGTGACAAGATATGATCAGTTAGGACTCTGTCTTCCTAATTATTTGCAGACTTCATTAGGATCTCCTCCATAGACTTTAGGAAATTTAACTAGATTTTCATATCACCTGTCAAATGCCCCTCAATTATAGTTTTATATCTTCCTATTCCTTCCATCAGCTCAATTTCTTGGTTTCCAGCTTCCTTCAGTTACTGACTCACCCTGAACCCAGTCCACCTACATCTATTCTATTTCCCTCTCCAAGGAAGATTCATGGATTCATGGGCTTTCTTTAGTTTCTTTATTACCTAAGCTTGATTATCATTTATTTAATGACTAATACCTACATATAACATAATGCATACTATATTTATCTGTTTGGGTCTTAGTTATCTTATTCATGACAAATGTTTTCTTAAATATTTTGGATATCAGGTTATCTGTGGCCTCATCTGTGGTTAATATTCCTCTTCTTTTTATTTTGTCAAAAAAAAATGAGGAGTATTGGTATTAACGCTTCTATGACAGTCTGGTAGTATTCTATATTAAAATTATTTAACCCCAGTCCTTATTTTTTTAGGATAATGTTAATGACTGCCTCTATTTCACTAGGAGTTATATCTTTGTTTTAATTGTTTGAGTAATCTTGATTTAACTTTAATAAGTGATATCTATAGAGGAAATTATACAAGTTTAAAAGATTTTTCAATTTGGTCAAGTACAGGGTTTAAAGCTATATCCTTATGATTCTCTGAATTTCCTCAGTATATATTGTTATGTCCCATTTTCATTTCTAAGTTTGTTAACTTGGATATTATCCATCAGTATTTTAGTTAATTTGGTTAATGCTTTGTCAATCTTATTCATTTTATCAAAAACAGCTTGTTCATTAGTTCTTTGTATTATTTTATGTTTTGATTCTTCTTTTTTGCACAGTTATGTGTTCTGTAAAGTATGCATGTTAAAGTACTTTTCTTTCAAATGATATACCCTTCCTTGTTTCCCCTCCACAACTCTCCAATCCCATTCCCCCTCCCCCCTTGGCCTCTATGAGGCTTCTCCTCCACCCACTCACCCACTCCCATCTCACTTCTCTAAGCATCCCCTATGTTGGGGCATCAAGCTTCCACAGTACCAAGGGCCTCTCCTCTCCTTGATATCAGATAATGCCATCCTCTGCTATATATGTATTTGGAGCCATGGATTCCTCCATATATACTCTTTGGTTGGTAATTTAATCTCTGGGATATTTGGGTGGTCTGGTTTATTGATATTGTTCTTCCTATGAGGTTGCAATTCCCTTCAATTCTTTCAGTCCTTCCCCTAGCTCTTCCACTGGGGTCCCTGGGCTCAGTCCAATAGTTGTTTATGAGCTATCTGCATCTGTATTTCAACCCTGAGTTTGAGTACTTTTTGGATACTGGTGGATGTGATTTTTAAGTTTTGTTCTAGAACTTTCATGTGTGCTACTTAGTTGCTAGTATAGATTTTCCTTTTTAATTTTTTAAAGGTAGGGACTTAATACAATGAACTTAACCTTAGAACTACCTTCTTTATGTCCCATAAGTTTCTGTACATTGCATACTTATTTTCACTGAATTGGAGGAAGTTGTTAATTTCTTACTTTCTGTCTTTAGCTATTTTAATTCTTTAATAATTGTTCTATTTTCATGAGTTTGTAAGCTTTCTGTTGGTTCTATTGTTGATGATAACAGCATTAATCCATAGGAGTCTGATAGGCTGCAGGGAGTTATTTCAATTTTCTTTTGTCTGCTGAGGCATGTTTTTTGAGTGAGGACGTTGTCAGTTTGGAGAAGGTTCTAGGAGATGCAGAGAAGAAGATGTGTTCCTCTGTGTTTGGGTGAATTGTTCTGTAAATACCAGTTAGGTCCTTTTAGTTTATATTATCTGCTTTACTTAGCATTTCTCTGTTTAGTATTCATCTGGATGACTTACTTGGCCATGGGTGAGTATAGGGTATTGACTTTTTCCATTATCATTGTATGAGGGTCAGTAAGTGATATATGCTAGTGTTTTTTTTTTAAACATTGGTGTCCTTGTATTTGGGGAATAGATGTTAAGAACTGAAATCTCATCATCAAAAATGGTGGATTTTTTCCTTTGATGAATATGTATTGTTCTTCCCTATCTCTGCTGATTAATTTTGGTTTGAAATCTATTTTTTAGATTTTAAAAATGACTATACTAGCTTGCTTCTTTGGTCATTTTGATTGGAGTATCTTTTTCCAAACATATATCCTGAGATAATATCTATCCTTGATGATGAGGCATGTTTTCTGAATGTAGTAAGATGGATCCTATGTTCTCATGCATTCCATTAGCCTGTGTCTTTTTGTTGGGGAATTGAGATTATAGATGCTGAAACATATAAATGACTAATGATCATTAATTTCTGGATTTTTCTTGTTCTTGTTGGTGGTAACTTTGGTGTTGTTGTTGTTGTATATGTGTGTTATATGTTTCTTTTCTTTTGTTTTGGCTGATGAGAGATTATTTACTCCCCGTGTTTTCATGGTTGTAGTTAATGTTTTCAGGTTAGAGTTTTTTCTAGTTCCTTTTGTATGGCTGGATATTTCTTAAATTGGTTTTATCATAGAATGTTTTACCTTCTCTATGCTTTTATGTTGATTGAAAGTTTTGCTGTGTATAGTAGCCTGTGCTGGCATCTGTTATCTCTTAAAAACATCTGCCCAGGCCCCTCTGGATTTTAGAGTCTCCACTGAGAAGTACACTGTTATTCTACCTTTATATGCTACTTGGTCTTTTTCTGTTACAATTTTTAATATTCTTTCTTTGTCCTGTATGTTTAATATTTTGATTATAATGTGCCAAGTGTATTTTGTTTTCTGTTTGCTCCTTGTACTTTTATAGGCATCTCCTTCTTTAGGGCCAACATTTTCTTCTATGATCTTCTTTTGTAAATGTTTTTCTGGGCCTTTGACCTGAGTTTCTTCTCCATTCTCTATACCCAATATTTTTAAATGCCCTGACTTCCTGGAAGTTTTATGTCAGAGGAGTTTTATTCTTTTACATTTAACATGATCTTTGATGAATATATCCATTTTTTTTTCTGCTGCACCTTCAACACCTGAGATTTTCTTCTCTATCTCTGTGTTCTGATGGTGAAAAATACAGAGATGGTTCCTGATTGAATTTCTAAATTTTTCATTTCCAGAATTCTCTCAGTTTGAGTTTTCTTTATTGATTGTATTTCTAAATTCAGGTCGTAAACAATTTTATTCACTTCCTTCCACTCTTTGTTTGGGCATTTTCCTGGATATCTTTAAGAGATTAAAACATTTCCTCTTTAAGGATACCTATCATATTTTATACAGGCTATTTTTCAGGTCTTTTTTGTTTGTACTTTAGCTATATTGAAATATTAATGGCCTGCTGTTGTAAGGTTTCTGAGCTCCAGTGTACATGTATATCCCTTGCGGTTACTGTGTTTTTGCCTTGGCATCTTGCCACATGGAATAGGGAAATTACAGATCTAGGTGCTGGCAATGCTTTTTATTTTCTTTGTTAAATGGGGATATTTTGTTGCTTAGTTTCTATCTTCTGTCTGGATTTGGGAATAGTATGGTGCCTGTGTATTGCCTGGCTTAGAATTTTCTGTGGTCTTAGTATGTGTGGCCACTGGAGTTTCCAGGTAAAATGTGCTTCTGAATATTGGGGACTGACACATAGGAATAGAGGTAGGCTGAGGGGGCTCACAGGTAGGAAGAAAGCAGATTGTTACTCCAGAACCTGCTTATTTATTCTTCTTGAAATAGGAACAGTGGTTGAAAAGCATTCACTCTAGAAGATATGCTATAGAGGTAGGTGTGAGATTAGGGATTGGTTCCGGAGGAATATAAAGAGAGATGACTATCTGCAGTCATAATATCTGCTAGCTTAGCCAGAGTGGGAGTGTGTGTGGGATAATACAATGAGTGAAGGGAGGGAGGTTAGGTTGGGAAGAAATACTAGAGTGGAGTTGGAGGAAGCTGCCACATGTTTTCTGCTTCAGATCTTGGGATAAAACAAAAGGATTGGATATACAGGAACAGAGGGAGAGCTGAAGATTTGTAGTTAGTCTACCTGTGAACCTGGTAGGGATAGCCTGTGTATTAGTAGTGAATGCCTTTAGGTTTGGGGTTGGGATAAAGCTATACATAAGGAGAAGGTTGGGAGGAAAGGGTCTCTGGGAGCCATGGAAGAGGTATATAATACAACTTTATAATATAACTTAGTAATTTCTACCATTTTAATTCTAATAAAAATCTATTTTAATATGTGAAACATGGCCTGTAGCATCTAGAAATGTATATCAGTCATAGACTGCTCATCTGTTCTCCAACACTATTTGTATTCTATCTCAGCATTGTTAATAAATACATAAATAAATAAAATCTTAATCTAAAATATAGGAATTACTAATATTTTACTAATAAAGTGATGCTATCATTTAAATGTATAAATAAATATTCTATGAAACTATCAATGCAGCAATTGTTAATTACTTTTCAAACCTTTATTGGTTATATTATAGATATATTTGAGCTTATATGTCTCAATAATAAAATTCACTACAGTGATATAGTGCTTCTTTATCAACTTTGCAAGCCTTAGACATAAAACTTACCCTTGAAAATATTTAAAATACATTATATTTAGCAACTGAAATGATAAAATGTTCTATATTATAGTTCTTTTTGGCTGGCCCTATAGATTTCTGTACAGAGTAATCAAATAATATCTTGTAGTTATAAAACAAGATAATATGATATGGTTATAAAACAAGGATCTCAAGCCTCCTTGAAATTTTTCCACTTGTGAATGTTTCCAAGCATGTAGGACATTCTTAACTTAAAATATTTATGTATGAATCCTCTTTTAAGCAATATTTTATTTCCATGGTTTTAAAAAAGAAATGAGATTATTCTTTATTATATTTTTGTCCTTTTAATGAAGATAGATATAACTACCACACATAATTTTTTAAAAATGTTCATTTTGTATATAATTTCAGTGATTTATTTTTATTATATGACTTGGGAAGATCAAAATTGACGTGGTATTCCTGAATTTTTATCAACAAGTCAAATGATTGTATAGTTATATGTTACACTACATATTCAGTCATATAATATGTACTACATTGATAAAGATATAATTATTATTATGGTTCTTTAGTCATTTATGTTAGTCTGAGAAAGACTTTTAACTAGAGATATATGATAATATAGTTGGAAAGGTCCTGTGTGATAAGTATAATATTAATTTAGTCTAAATGATGTAGTTAAATGCTTAAAAGTTCTAAAACACTGAGTAGAGGAAAGTGATGCCTGTCAACTCCCCTTAAAGTGACCGCACTCAAAAGTTTCAAGTGGTTTTGTGTGTAGGTTGGTGTCCCTATCACACTACTAGGGTTCCTGCCAGTTTGCAGGAGTAGGCTGCCTCAGGTTATACAAGCTTGCACACCTCCAGCAGTGGAGGACTGTTTCACTTGCTCCACATCCTCATCAGCATGTGCTGTCCTTTGAGTTTTTAATCTTAGCCATTTGGATGGGTATAAGGCAGACTCTCAAGAGTTGTTTGGATTTGCATCTCCCTGATGGCTAAATACTTTAAACATTTCTTTAAGTGATTCTCTACCATTTGAGATTCCTTTGTTGAGAATTCTCTGTTTTGGATTGTGCCCCATGTTTTAGTTACATTATTTGGAATGTTGGTGTCTAACTTCTGGAGTTATTAACAATTTTTTTTATTTTAATCCTATGTTAGACATAGGGTTGGTAAAAAACATTTCCCATTCTGTAGTATGTTGATTTGTTCTATTGACATTGTCCTTTGCCTTATAGAATCTTTGCAGTTTCATGAAGTTCCATTTATCAATTATTGATCTTAGAGGCTGAGCCATTGGTGTTACATTCAGGAAATTTTCTCCTGTACAAATAAGTGCATTCAAGGATATTTCCTAATTTCTCTTCTATGAGATTTAATATATCAGGTCCTTCATCCACTTGGACTCATATTTTGTTCAGGGTCATAAATATGGATCTACTTTAATTCTTCTACATGTAGACATCCAATTAGACCTGCAGCATTTTTTTGAAGATGCTTTCTTTTTCCCATTCTATGATTTTGGCTTCTTTATCAAAACTCAACTATCCTTATGAGTGTGGGTTTATTTCTTGTTCTTTGATTCTATTCTGTTGATCACTGTATCTGTTTCTGTACCAATATTATGCAGTTTTTATCACTATTGCTCTGTAGTAAAGCTTGAGACCAGAAACAGTGATTTCCCCCAAAGTTTTATTTATTGTTCAGGATTGTTTTGGCTATTTTGTTTTTTTTTTTCCACATGAAGTTGAAAATTGTTCTTTCAAGTTCTACAAAAATTTTGTTAGAATTTTAATAGGGATCCTATCTTTGAGTATGGGTGATCTTTCTTTGTTCTGATATCTTCTTCAATTTCTTTCTTCAGGGTCTTGAAATTCTCCTCACACATATAATTAACTTACTTGCTTAGAGTTAAAGTAAGATATTTATGGTTATTGTAAAGCATGTCATTTTCCTAATTTCTTTCTTTTATTATTTTATTTATATCCCAAGTGTTGGCCCTACTCCCAGTCGTCCCCTTCCAGATTTCCCCACCCCATCACTCTTCCCCTTCACCATTGATAGGGTATCCCCACAGGATATCTTCCTTCTCTAAAGTCATCGTGTCTCTACAGGACTAGGTGCAACCTCTCCCATTGGGGCCAGACAAGTCAGTTACTTCTCTGTTACATATGTGCTGGAGGGCTTGGACAAGTCATTGTATGCTCTTTGGTTGGTGGCTCAGTCTTTGGGAATTCCCAGGGGTACAGGTTAGTTGATACTGCTGGTCTTCCTATAGGGATTTCCATCTCGCTCAATTCCTTCAATCCTTCCCCAAACTCTTCCATAGGGCTTCACAACATCAGACCAAAGGTTGGCTACATGTATCTGCATCTGTCTCAGTCAGCCGATGGTAGAGCCTCTCAGAAGACAGCTGTTCTAGGTTCCTGTCTGCAAGCACAGCATAGCATCAATAATAGTGTCAGGTGTTAGTGCCTTCCCATGCTATGGATCACAAGTTGGGCTAGTCACTGGTTGGCTGTTCTTTCAAACTCTACTCCAGTTTTGTCCCTGAATTGATTTTAGATAAGAACAATTCTGGTTCTAAAATTTTGAAGGTGGATTGGTGTTCTTATCCCTCCACTGGGTACCCTGTTTTACTATTAGAAGTTGACTATTCAAGTTCTATCAACCCACTGTTGGATATTTAGGCTAAGGTCACTCATATTGAGTCCTGGGTGCCTCACATATCCCAGGTCTCTAGGACTTTTTAGATGTTATACCACCCTTACTACCCACCCTCAGCAGCTACAAATTTCCATTCCTTCTCCTCACCCTCAGGAGTTCTCTAATGTCTGCCCCCATATTTTGTCATACTCCCCTTTCCCCTGCCTCTCTTCTCTCCCACTAAGGTCCCTCTCTCCCTCTGCCTCCAGTGATTACTTTGTTTCTCCTCTGAAGTCAAATTAAAGTCTTCTCACTTGGGCCTTCCTTCTTGTTAATCTTTTTATGGCCTGTGGGTATTCTGTACTTTTTGACTAATATCCACTTATCAGTGAGTATATACCATGCATGTCCTTTTGGGTCTGAGTTATCTTATTTGGGATGATATTTTCTAGTTCCATCCATTTGCTTGCAAAATTCATGGTGTCAACATTGTTAATAGCTGAATAGTATTCCATTATATAAATGAACCATATTTTCTATGTCTATTCTTGTTTGAAATACATTTGGGTTGCTTCCAGTTTCTGGCCATTTTCAATAAGGAAGCTATGGGCATAAATGGAGCAAGTATCATTGTGGGATGGTTCAATATCTTTTGAGTATATGCCCAGGAGCCCTATAGCTGGTTATTCAGGCAGAATTTTCAATTTTCTGAGGAATCTGCAGAGTGATTTCCAGAGATTTGTACAAGTTTTCAATCCTTGTACAAGCTATGGAAGAGTGTTCCTATTTCTGTGCATCCTTGCCAGCATGTGCTCATTTGCATTTTTGATCTTACACATTTTGATTTGTGGAAGGTGGAATTGCAGAGTAATTTTGATTTATATTTCTATCACGGGTGAGGATGTTGAACATTTCTTTAACTGTTTCTCAATCATTCGAGATTTCTTTACTGAGAATTCTCAGTCAAGTTGTATACCCAACTTTTAAATTGGGTTATTTGTTTTTTTAAAGTCTAATTTCTTGAATTCTTTATATATTTTGTATTTTAGCCCACTAATGGATGTAGGTTTAGTGAAGATATTTGACCAATTTACAGGTTGCCTACCATTTCATCTTATAGAGAATGTCCTTTGCCTTACAAAAGCTTTTCAGTTTCAAAAGTTTCATATATCACTTTTGTTCTTAGAGCCTGATCCATTGGTCTTCTCAGGAAAATTTCCCTGCATCAATTTGTTCGAAGATCTTTCTCACTTTCTCTTCTATTAGATTCAGTGTATCTGGATTTATGTTGAGGTGCTATATCTACTTGGACTTGAGCTTTGTGTAGGGTGATAAATATGGATCTATTTGTATTTGTCTACATGTAGCTCCCAACATGTTTTCCTCTATTTGTTATTTCATTATTGTTTCTATTTCTGTTTTTAAGTCTTGGACAATTTTGTTAAGTTCCTTGAACTGTTTTGACTATTTTTTCTTGTATTTCT
>NC_045030.1:50317868-50321402 GCF_008632895.1 Mastomys coucha | reverse complement strand
TTTTTTTAAATATATTTGGTGGATATTTTCTTTATTTACATTTTAAATGTTTTCCCCTTTCCAGATTGGAATCCCCCTATACCAACTGCCCCTCCCCCTGCATCTATGAGGGGGCTCCCCCACCTACCTACCCACTCCTGCCTCCATGCCCAGGTTCCCTGATGGAGGAGTTGGAGAAGGGACTGAAGGAGCTAAGGGGGTTTGCAGCCCCTTGGAGGGAGCAACCATGTCAACTGGCCAGATCCTCTAGAGCTTCTGGGGACTGGACCACCAACCAAAGAGTACACATGGAGGGATCCGTGGACATGGATATGTGGCAGAGGATGGTCTTGTTGGATATCAGTGGGAGGAGAGGCCCTTGGGCCTAAGGGTGTTCGATGTCCCAGTGTAAGAAAATGGCAGGACAGGGAGGAGACATGTTTCTTGTATGCAGGATAGATCCTATTTTTATATCCATTCTATTGGCCTTTGTAATTTTTTATGAATTAATTTATATTTTACACACCGTATTCCATTCCCCACCGCTCCATCTATCCTCCGACTGCTCCACATACTACATCTCTCCCCAAACTCGTCTCCAGATGGATCCCCCTACTACCCACCCCACCTGACCTCTAAACTCCCTGGGGCCTCTAGACTCTTGAGGGTTACATGCATCATCTCTGAATGAACACAGGCTCAGCTTTCCTCTTCTGTATGTGTATTGGGGGCCTCATATCAGCTGCTGTATGCTGTCTGTTTTGTGTCCATTGTTTGAGAGTTCTTAGTGATCTAGATTAATTGAGCCTGCTGGTTCTCTTACAGGATTACCCTTCTCCTCAGCTTCTTTCAGCCTTCCCTAATTCAACAACAGATGTCAGCTGTTTTGGTCCATTGTTTGAGTGCAAATATCTGCATCTGATTCTTTGAGCTGCTTGTTGGGTCTTTCAAGGGGCAGTTAAGATAGGTCCCCTTTTGTGAGCACTGCACAGCCTAAGAAATACTGTCAGGCCTTAGAACTTCCCCTTGAGCTGGATCCTGCTTTGGGCCTGTCACTGGACCTTCTTTTCCTCAGGCTCCTCTCCATTTCCATCCCTGCAATTCTTTCAGACAGGAATAATTATGACTCAGAGATGTGACTGTGGGACAGCAACCCTATCGCTCATTTGATATCCCGTTTTCCTGCTGGAAGTGGGCTCTACAAGTTCCTTTTCCTTCCTGTTGGGGCCTTTCATCTCAGGTCCCTCCCTTTGATTCATGAGAGTCTCTTACCTTCCAGGTCTCTGGTACATTCTGGAGGGTCTCCCAACCTCCTATTTCCTGAGTTTCCTGGTTGCCATCTTCCATTCTTTCTGCTGGCCCTCAGGAATTCAGTCTTTTTCCTTCAGCCAATACCAGATCAGGTTCCCCTCCCCCACCCATATAATCCCCAAATCAGAAACTATAATATACAAAGACCCAGAAAGGTTTATTAAATAACCCAAGAACTATGAGATAAAAATTGCTAAAAATACCATTGAATTTATTTTGTGTTGACCTTTTACTGCTGGGCATGGGGCAGCGTTTAAATCAACATTACCTCCTTTGCTTCAATATGGTAATTAAATAGCAAACTCTGTGTTCACTTCATGGAAAATGTTTAGTCTTGATTCTACACACATAATTTTTCATTGTCTTAATATGTATTAGAGTATATTAATTATACATAGTGGTGAGATTTTTAAAAATATTTTCATTCAAGTATAATATATACATCATCTTTATTTCTTCTATGTGTTTACTACATCCACCTCTCACTAGAAGCTATCCTTCCCCATACAATCTTGCATCTATATTCCTGCCATGTATTCAGATATAAGGAGTTTGTATAAATATGCAAAATCTAGAATCTACACAAAGGGAACTTATAATATCTGTCTTTCTGAATCTGAGTCATTTTGCTTAATGTATTGTGATCTCTTGTTGAATCCATTTTCTTATAATCTATGTTCATTCTTATTTGTGGCTAAACAGAATTCCATTCTGTATATGTGTAACATTTTTTGTACATTTATTGGTTCATGGAAACTTAGTCTATAACCTAGTTCTTGTAAATAGTGTTGCAATAAATATGGGTATGTGACTATCTCTGTGGTATATAATTTAGAATTTTCCATATATATAAATATATATATATTGTAAAATATATTTCCAAGTAAAACTAAGTAATATTTTACAAATTTCCCAAGAGCATAAATGTATAGATGTTACCTTTGTAATAAAAGCTATTCTTATTCAATAATTTTTTTAAATTATCTCAAGAGTTCATGATAACACTTAATTTTTTTCCTGTTATGCTTGTACGTTCTTCCATAGTATCTTCTCCATAAAAATTAACATATTAAAATTTCTACTGTATTTTCAATATGTTTTGTACTTTATTATTATGTTAATGGATTCCTAACAGATAAGATAATTGGAGGAAGGACATATTAATTACATTTTTTATTTGGCTGAGATATCAATCTTCTCCTGATACCAGACATTACTACTCCTCCTGGTATTCAGGTATGGATGAGGACTAACAGTATTGACTTGGATTGAAGTATATTACCATATTTCTCCATTTGCTAGTTTACAGTAATAAACACATCAAAGGACTTCTTGCCCTTCAAAATTGTGTGTTTCTTTTCATAATTACATAATATAACATAAACTATTGGTTCTATTTCTAACTTATATAGTTAGTAATCTAAAAATAATTCATCTAAATTCATTGTAACTCTGAGAGCATTGAGAGCATTGGTAGGAGTACAATAAATATCATTTTCAGTGAAATTATCACAATAAGCAAAGCTGTAGGAAAAAATAAAACAAGAACTTAAAGTCTCTTGAAACTTCCCTAAGGGTAAACAGGAAATATATATATATATATATTATATGTTATAAATATGTATATATTCATATATATTTACAAAATCTGTATAATATTAGATAGATTATATCACATTTCACCAATGATTCATATCTCCATCTTCCCACAAAACAAATAATTTTGATGTAAACTCTACTCTAGTGTAAAAGAAAATTGGAATTCTTAAATTTTCAATACTCATTTAATATTACATTCTTTAGGGAAATTACAAATGGTTAGAGTATACAGTCAGTGCAAATTTGACTTGAAGGGTTAAAATAGGAGACAAAAAGGTAGGTAGGGAGAGAACGTCAGTGAATCTAGAAGGGGTTGGAGATTGGGGGATAAAATGTGCAAAATGCATTGTATGTAATTATCAAAGAACTAATACTTAAAAGCAACAATAACAACAACAAAACTGTCAACACTTAAAATGTCTTCTATCTAAGTTTAACATGGTAAAATCTGAAGAATGTATTCAAAGTGCTCATGATAAGTGTTCTCACTTATTTAGTTAGCATTAATTTTACATAAGAATGGGCTCTATTACATCATTTCATACAGGTATATAATTCATTTGGATGTTGTCCCTTATCTCCTGCTGATTACTTTCATCTTTTTGACTGATCCTAGTCTACTGTTACTTTTTTGCTTTTTTTTTT
>NC_045030.1:50296901-50317443 GCF_008632895.1 Mastomys coucha | reverse complement strand
AAACACAGATGACTCTAAAGTTATGTACTTATTGATTTTGTTATGTTCCAGAGTTTACTTCCCAGTGCCCATGTCATGTGGTTCACAACTTCCTGTAAATGTAGTTCTATGCCAGTTATTCTTAACCCTCCTAATGCTGTGGCCCTGTAATACAGTTCTACATGTTATAGTGACCTACAACATTAAAATTTTTCTGTTGCTATTATATAACTGTAATTTTGCCATTGTTATGAGTTGTAATATAAAAATCTGTGTTTCTGATGGTCTTATACAACTCCTGCAAAATGTTCTGTTAACTCCCAAAGGAGTCATGACCCATAGGTTGAGAAGCACTTGTCTAAAGGATCTGATGTCCTCCCTCTTCTAGCATATTTCTGTACCAGTACTCATGTGCACATACCCATATACTGACACAAATATTTTCAAATTCACAATGAAATCTATTAAATTGTAAGCTAATTAGAATATAAAATATAAAGTAATAAATTAAATAAGGTACCCAATGTAATACATAAAGCTATTTTCAGAAGCCAATATTTTCATTTTTAAAGCAGAAGTCTAATTATAAGTCTAGCAGTACAAACTTATTTTATTTCAAGTTGTAACCTCCCAAGTTCCCTTGGACTGAGCACAAAGTCCCTAATAGAGGAGTTTGAGAAGAGACTGAAGGAGTTGAAGGGGTTTGCAGCACCATAGAAAGAACAATATCAACCAAAGAGACCACCCCTCCAGAACTCCCAGGAACTAAGCCATCAACAAAAGAGTACACATGGCTCCAGCTGAATATTTAGCAGAGGATGGCTTGGTCATGCACCAATGGAAGGAGAGGTCCTTGGTCTTATGAAGGCTCTACAGATGCCCAGTTAAGGGGAATCGAGGGTAGAGAGGTGGGAGTGGGTGGGTGGGTGGAGGAACACTCTCATAGAAGCAGGGGTAGGGAGGATGCAATAGGGTATTTCCAGGAGGGAGGGAAACCTGGATAGGAGGTAACATTTGAAATGTAAATAAAGAAAATATCAAAGAAAGAAAGAGAGAGAGAAAGAAAGAAAGAAAAAGAAAAGTCTTTCTGTAGAGTTTTGTTACTCCTTTTAGCACCGATAGGATTCATTTTACTTTCAGTGCTTGAACATAATTTATAGTGGAGAAAAGTACTTCTTCAGTATGTCAAACATTTCCTTCCATATGCCAAGTGTCATGTGCAAAATCCACAATGTACATTATCTTCTTAAAGGAAAATATCTTTATGTATCAGTATCATGAATTAATATCTACAATGAGCCTGTTTTTAATAAATTAAAACTGAATTTTGTTGATTAAATATGCAGTAATTGCTTATGTTTATTACTTGACATTTCCATGCTTGTACATAGGAAGTATTTTTATAGAATGCAAAGAAATAGGAAGTGATGTGCGTAATTCTGTAAAGACTTGATGCCCCAGGGAAGGGGAATGTAGGGGAGGGTAGCTTGGGATTGAGGGGATCAGGGGGTGAGGTGTGGGTGAACACCTTCTCAAAGGAAAAGGGGGGAGGGAGCGGGTGACTGGAAACGTGTCAAAATTTGGAATGTAAATAAAATATTTAGTAAAATGATAATCATTAAATAGATGAAAGTATTTTATCAATATTAATTTTTCTGAACTTAAATATTTATATATTAAATCATACTTTTTAATGTTAAAAATAAGAAAAGAAAATACATTTGTGATAGTTGATCTTAATATTAACTCACCTCAAATTTGAATCATCTAAGTAAGGAACTTCACCAGAAGAGGCAATTGTCTTGATTGCATCATTTGATATGGGAAGACCACCCCTCCACACACACACACACACATACACACACACACACACACACACACACACACACAGTACATGGGCGGTACTTTCTGGTAGCAGCCCAGAAACAAAAATGTGAGGAACAAGGATGATTATGCATGGTTTTTTTTTGGGGGGGGGTTGGCTTTTCCATCTTTATTAACTAGACTTTATTCTTGTTCCTAAGTTGATTTACCCTCTTACTGATTCTATTGATTCTTTTGCTGGTATCAGAACCAGTGTATTCAAGCTTCCTCCATTGGCTAAGGACCAGCAGCTTTCTGGGAGACTTCCAGGTTTCCTACACCAGATTGAGATTCTTGATGCACCAAACTTCATGTACTGAGAAACTATGAGGTTGTAGGGCTCTCTAGTGTAACATAGACACTGTGAAAAACTCAAGCTTGAAAGGCAGATGGCCTCAAAAACCAAACTACTACAAGTTCTAAAAGGTAACTATTGTTAAGTTAATTTAATAAATTCAATCTCTCCTCTCTCCTCTCTCTCCTTTTTATCCTCCCTCTCTTTTCTTCCTCTAATTCCTCTATGTCTGTCTGTATGTCTGTCTGTCTTTCTTTGTGTGTTTGTGTGTATGTGTATGTATATCAGAAAGAATATATAGCTTTGAAATTTAAAACATTAAGTTATCGTCATGAAAGAGTGCCATAAAGCTACATCTTTCAGAGAGTTAATGTTTAAGAGAAAAGAGGACTCATAAGGTCACATCTTTCTCCAAGGTTATATAGAGGTAGTTAATGGTTACTGAGGAAAGAATGGGTTTCTCTTTCAGTGGCATAGCCAATAAAAACTTGCCACAGCTATTGTAAGTCACCCCCTATCCATGTTCCTGTAAGTAATTCTAAGTAACTCATTGTTTTGCCAAGGTAAACTTAAGTTAAATTGTTTCTGTGATCTCTCCTTCATGACCTCTCAGTGGCAAAATGATGTTGGTTCATCTCCACAGGAAAAGTACATATAGCAGCAGTCAATATATCCTAGCATTTAATACATGCTAATATATTATTTTGACTTTCACATAAAAATATAGTTAGAGAATATAGAGCATAATGCAGAAATATACCTGAGATTATTGCCACTGTGATAGGCCTACAAGATACAGAGGTGGTTTTCATTTTATTCACCATTTTAATGCTTCCAAAAAGCTAATACTTACTTCATAAGTATAGTAGACTATTGTAAGTTCAAATAAGTTACACCTGTTATAATACATGCTGCCACTTTTAAAACAATTTAAGATGTTATTAATATATAATTTGATGGTACAAAGTGTTTAATTTTATACATATCTCCAAAGCATATCATACAGTATAAATGTTCATTAGATATTTAAAACTTCAAAACCATAGAATAGATTTACTCTCTGTAATTTCTCTAAAGGCATCTGATCTTTCTATATATAATTTAAAATATTTATTCATCCTAATAATTCCATGGATAACATGGACTTCATGAAGAATATATGGCACGTATAATGGATGTCTTAGTAAATAAATTTGTCTAGGAGTATGATGGGTAAATTTTGTCAAAGCTTGATTTATACCCAGATGTTTCGGCAATTGAGAGTCCCACAACATGCTAGGTATCACATAAATGATATGTGTAATTCTCCCAAGTATGAATCAAATATTAAGCCAAATAAATCTCTTCAGTGTAGTCCATATTTGATGCTACTCTCAATACTCTTTCTTCAAATGGAAGCCAGTTTGAAGTCTGCACACAACTTGAAAATATCATATTATATGTACATGCTTCAGTTTAAAGCACTCTGCTTCTTGGCCCAAAAAAATTATTTTTCTGCGGTGTTAGAGTATTTGTTCATGAAAATAGCACATTGTGTTTGTATAAGTTAGTACTTTTTAAAATAAAATCCCAAGCCTCAGATTTGGAAAGTAGTATATAATACATATTTTCAACAAACTAATACATCTTCAAAGATAAATAATAAAAGGAAAACTACAACATAAAAATCCTGGCTTTCAAAGTCAAGAGACTGTAATCTGAAAGAAGTAATTAATGTATAATATAAGGTAGATGAAATCGAATTTTAATGAGGTGTTTCTCCCTAATAGAAACGGAGCATTTAATCAGGATATCTAAATTGCTAGTAGGTGTTTAGTTGGTAAAATACATTAGTCTGTTGTGTTGGTTCTTCATATTTTTATCCACTTGACAGAAAATCGCCTTGTTTGGAAAGAAAGAACCTGAGTTGAGGAATTTCTGTTATCAGATCGTCCTATTGGCATGTTTCTGAGACATTTTCTTGATTGGTGATTGGTGTGGCAGGGCCCATCCTATTATGGGTAGTGCCACTCCAGGGTTGTATAAGAATACAAGCTGAGCAACCTAAAAAACGCAACCCAGTGTGTGACTTCCTGCCCTGACTTCCATCATGATAAACTATAAGATACATGACAAAGTAAACCATTTCTTTCCCAGGTTACTTTTTTTTTGTCATGACATTTTATTACAGCAATAGAAAAGAAATTAGAACCTCTATATAAAAATAATATTCAAGTTTTTATATAATCATTTTTATTAAACTCATAAGCCCCAATCTTGGAGTGTGGTACACAATATATGTTTTCAACCAAGTAAAGAACTTTAAATAAAGCAGGAAAGAAATGAAATGTATTTAACACACACCTTCAGAAATTAAAAGATTATAGCATACCATTGGCTCATTGGCCATGAGAGATTAAAATGTCAATTTTTAAACAGGAATTCAGAGAGACTAGGGACTTAAAATCTTTTCTGTAGTTGTTTAATGTGCCATGCTGTGTGCCATGATGGTTATGGATTTCAACTCTCTGAAACTGTAAACCCAAAATAAACTCTGATGACTTCAGACACGGAAATAGAATCATAACATTCTGCTATTTCCTTATTTAAAAACCAGCTTTTCCCTCTCTAATGAACCTCCTCCCAACTTTCATGTCATCTTTCATATGTGGTAATTCAGTAAGTTCAGTTAATGCTGCCCATATGAACTTGGATATGAGTTAATCCACTAGAACACGCAAAACCTGCATATTAGTTAGAACACCCCTGCCAACAGCTTCCAACTGCTGCTTTATCCTCCAAGGACGTGGAGCATGGAGAATACATCCCCATATTTATGTTCATAATTCTGGCTGGCTTATGTGGATATCTAGATAATGACAGTTGTGTGAGTTCATGAATATATGCCTGTATTTCTGTCTAGAAGTCAGCATTTCACAGCATTGCTCTTCTTCTGTCCCTTATATTTGTTGTTCCCTCCTCCTCTTTGGTGCTGTTCCCTGAGATTTAGAGGATGTGAAAGGTAGCATTGTGGTCTCATTTGGGATTTTGCTTTCACTGTCACTTATTCTTTGAACACTGGAAAGTTGTTGGTCTTTCTAATGATAGTTATCCACTTCAAAAGAAGCTTTTTTGACTAAGGTTGCTAACAATCTATTTATATAAGCATAAACATAGAAGACAATTTTACAACAACACCTGAGCAAAATGATAATAAATTCTATCCTATGACCTATGAACTCCCCATCCATGAGCCTTTAACTACAATTTCAGTACGAAGCATTAAACTCATGTGGATCATGTCTGAAATCCACTAAGAAAATAGGTTTTTACCTCATAATATTTTTACAACCATAGCAACAGTAGGAAGAAGATCTTGACTGGCAAGGCAGTGTTATAGCATGCTGTTTCCAGCAATGGGTAATACCATGGCTGACTTTTATTTCCCCAACTACCCTGAATAGCATATTCTGACAGTATAAAAGCTAGCCAGTAAGGAGATAAGTAGTCACTTTGAGGTGGTATTTACTGTGTCTTTAAAAGTGTGTTGTTCCATTATCATTAGGGTTATACCATGAAGTTAAGTTGGGTAACCAAGGAAAATGATAAAGTTGTGTTATTTTGGAAACAATTGAGGCCTCCCTGGCCAGTACTTCAAGGTGAGGTGTCTTACGCTTACCACTGTGGGTTTTATTTAGTAACCCATGGCTTTGGAGAGTGGAATTGTTGATGCATGCTGGGTAATTCTGTTTAAAGTCTTTGTCAAGCTACATTTGGAAATCATCTAAGATATGAATTTTCATAAAGCATTTTTCATACATCCTTAGTTACTTTAAACTAACACACTTCCTTCCTACCCTTCATACCTGTGATACCCTTATTAATCTTTTAACTATATTATATATCTTTTTACATTCATATCCCATGAATTTAACTCTTTATGTAATTATGTTTTAGTTGATTTATCGGACTGTAGGCCTTCATACAGGTTTCAATGATCCTTTCTCCAATTATCTCTCCCTAACTCCCAATTTAATTCACATTTCCTTGTTCCTACCTGGATAAGCCTTTTTAATCCCCAAACTCCAATACTCTAATTTTTCCTAGAATTTACTGTACCTCTTGACTTAAACAGACCCTCCTAAAAGCCCCTTCTTGGCTTCTACAGAGTAGAACCATAACTAGGTATCTGTAAAGAAAATATGAATGATTGGACAGGAAATGAAATGAAATATAAGTTTTTCAAAGGTAGCAAGAAACTAAGAAATGTGAGTGATACTAATAACAGCAAAGTTACCATTAGCTCATTAATAACAAAAGAAACTGGAATTTAAACTATGAAATAGTTTCATATACTCTAAATTGGCAAATCTCTAATATAAAAGTTATTCTAACACTACGTATTACCAATATGTGGAAGAAAGGATCTTATCTTATGTTTTGTGAGTTTAGTTACTTCAGTTTGTTTTGAAAATACTGAGGATTTGCATCATAAGCAAAAATCAGAAATATCCTATAATGACATGATCATTCATCGAGTTTTGTTCATTTGAGGATAGATTCATGTTTGTGTATTGACCATATACAAATAGAAAATTAGGAATCATCAACAAGGAATTTATAACAAAATATTGTTTTTCAACAAAATGAAGGATATATTTTATGTATTTTTGAAAAATATTACAAAACACTGAAAACAAAGCAAAACTATTCACTTAATATGAATATATCTATAACAAAATTTGAGCAGGAAATTCTACTCATGTGGTATTTGCATTTATATTACATATTTAAAAGCAAATTCTGGTATAAAGCATTGTTAAGATTTGTGTGTGTGTGTGTATGTGTGTGTGTGTGTGTGTGTGTGTGTGTGTGTTTATGTGTATCACTGTAGGGGTGGGCTTTGAGACAATCCTCCTAACTTCTAGGAAGTCAGTCTTCTGTCTGCCTTTGGATGAAAATGTAGAATTCTCAGCTCCTTTTGAACTATGCCTGCCTGAAAGGTGCCAAGTGCCCACCTTAACAGTAATAGACTGAACCTCTGAATATATAAGCCAACGTCAGTTAAATTTTGTCCTGTATTGGAGTTTCCTTGGTCATGATGTCTGTTCATTGCTCTAAAAACCAAATGAAGACAATATGGAGGGAATTAACAAAATAAATTAGAGAAAATTGGCACTTTTTTTAGAGAATGATATACTAGATTGATGTAGTCAGGTGGGCTTTAGAGGTAGAATACAAAAGGTGACTAAGGTGGGATTCATGAATAGCAAATATTTATTATACAAAATTCATTAGAAATTTGGAAAGTAGGAAACACATGAGATAAAAGATGAAGTCAGCTTTCAAGTGGAAACCATAGTATTATAGTTTGAAGATACATGATAATTGGGACTTGTGGGCATATTGAAAAGGCAAAATTATGAAATGAAATATATCATTGTGTATCACAATAAAGGTGGGGCTTTGAGGTTTCATGAAATTCTCAAGTCTATGCATGGTGATCCATATGATCATCCCAGTGGCCTATGGGTGAGAGTGTCCTGTCTAAACTTGGGTCAAGATGTTGGACACTTGTCTCTTCCAGAACCATGTCTTCCTGGATGGTGCCACACACTTCCTTCCAAGGTAATAATAGAAGGAAGCGAATTCATAATAGAAGGGATAAGATCTCACTTAGATAAGCTTATTGTTTATGATTTTGCAGTGAAACAAGGGATGTGTTAGGCATTATTATGACCAGGTTACTGTTTTTATTTGGATAAAAAGAGACACAATTGTGTGTCAAATTCACTAGTGATGGATTGTGATGGTTATTTTTAGTGTTCAACTTGATTATATCACAGGAGATAGAAGAAAGCAGATTCCTGAGTTAAAGTCCATTCTGTTACAGAATAAGTTCCAGGTAAACTTAGGTCCAGGCATGGTGATATACAAGTTTAATCCCAGAACTTAGGTGTGAGAGCCATACAGATCGTAGTTCATAATCAGGCTACAGAGCTAGTTCCATGACAGCCAACCTTAGGAAGTGAGGAAACCATGGGAGAAAAAGAAACTTGTGTAAATGTAATTGAAGAAGGGAGGCAAGTTCCAGTTCCAGCATCTAATAGAATTTGCTAGCATTGGGAATGTCATACATAGCCCAAAAGATATGTGTGAACCTCATGGGATACATGCTGAGTCAAGCAGCTAACAGGCAATGGAACCAGCCCCAGTAAAAGAAATAGATTATAGTTTACAAATCTGAAAGGATTTGGATATCAGACATGTAGATGCAGAGTTTGGTCTTTCACCATGTGGCTTTTGGTTTTGATTTGGTTCAGGATTTCCTCACTATGATGTTTTGCAATATTATTGTATATCCTGTGATATTGAGAGTATATGACCTACTATTCAACTTTGATTTATAAGGGATGAGAGTTATAAGAATATATGAATCTTAGAAGAGACTTTGAATTTTAAAACATTGTTGAGGCTGTGCTAGACTATAGGGACCATTGGAGTTATATTTAATGTATTTTGTGTAAGGATATGCCTAGTTATAGCCATCATACACTCATGTGTTTGTATAAGCTTATGGATTCCAGGGAGTGGAATGTGGATGAATGAATATGCTTACCCCATGAGAAGTGGGGGATAATCAGACATGTGGCCATATTGGGGAATGTGTAGCTTTCTTACAGGAAGTATGTCACTGTATGTCACAATGGAGGTGGAGCTTTGAGGTTTCTTCAAATTCACAAGTCTGGGCAGTGTGATCTAGGTGATCCTCCTGGCTGGCTCTGGAAGAGAGTCTCCTTTGGGTCAAAATGTATCCCCTTTGGCTCCTCTAGCACCATATCATCCTGCATGCTACCATAACTTCTGTCATGATGATAACAGAAGGAAGCCCTAAGTTTGTAAGCCATCCCTAATTAAATGTTATCCTATAGAAGAGTTGTCTTACTGATAGAGTACCTACACTACAAGGAAAGTTAACTAAGAAGTTGGTACCAGAGACTAGGGTGTTGTTCGCATAGGTGTGACCATGGTTTTGATTCAAGGAATATAGATTTTGGCACTTTGGAAAGCTGTGGCATGGATTAAGTTGGGGTCAATGAGCCAAAGTAGTAGAAGCATGGAGGATGGTGGTGCTGAGAGTGATTTAAACCATGGAGGCTTGGTTAAATGGACTTTATAAGAACAGAATTTTATTATGTGGCTTAGATACCATTCTCATGGTATTTTAATGAATAATGTTGCTGCATTTTGCCCTTTTCTGAAGAGTCTGCCTGAGTGTAAGGTAAAGAATTGTAGAATAGTTACATTAAGAAAGAAGTTCTCAAAGGCAACTCTTTCAACTTTCTCCAGTGGTTCAATTTTATGGGGCAGGTTTTAATCCAGTGTACTAAATTGAGAAAGGAAAAATACAAAATGTATGGTTTAAAGACAAATGGAGAAATAGAATGTAGAATGGAACCAAATCCTGTCTTGAAGGATATTAAGTAGAATTAAGGGAGTGATGACCTTGTGGCAAGATCCCACCTAGGTAAACTTATTGTTTATGTTTTTGCAGTAAACCAAGAGAAAGTTCTGTCATGTTAGGCATTATTATGACCTGGTTATGGTTTACATTTGGATATAAAGAGACATGATTGTGTGTCAAAGTGACAAGGGGTGGATTGTGATGGTAATTCTCTATGGTCAACTTTATCTGGAATGAACTACAATCCAGAACTGAAGGGCACACCTGTGATACAGGTCTTGAGGCTTGAAAACACAGGGATTTGATAAAAATCATGACCTGTAAAGACATAAGCCTTTAATACAGATCTAGAAGCATAGTCTCTATGAAAAGAGAGGTTCAGGCATGGTGGTACACATGAGACAGTGGAAAGCAGATTTCTGAGTTCCAGGCCATCCTGGTACAGAGTAAGTTCCAGGTAAACAAAAGCTTATTGCAGGCATGGTAGCATACAACTTTAATCTCAGCACTCAGGTGTGAAAAACATACAGATTTCTGAGTTCAAGTCAATTTACTGAGCTGGTTCCTTGACAGCCAAACATAGGTAGTGAGGAAACAATTGAAAATAGGAAGATTTTGTACATGTAATTAAACTAGGGGTCTATGTTTTAGACCTAGCATCTGTCAGAATTTGGTAGCTTTGGGAATGTCCTTATGGGTTTAGAGTGAAGAATATAATAGGGTACTGGTGCAACATATTCTGCTTAGCTAGAGCTAAGAAATTTTTAGTGATGAAGAAGAAGCTAGCATCACCAAAGTAAAATCTTCTGGCAAGTGCTATGTGAGAATACAAAGAAGAGTACAAAGAAGCTGTATTCCAGAGAAAGAAGTCAGCTGGTAGCCAGGTAGTGTGTAAGAATCTGCCATGTAGTAATGGTTTTCAAGGAATGAATTGGTAATGAATAACAGTTGAGGCTTGGCAGTGTGAGAGGCAAGGAAAGATCACTGGAGAAGTTGCAGCCTCAGTGCCAGTTGAAGACCCAGGACTGAAGGGTTTTTGAAATGAATTTGAAGCAATGGACCTTGATGATAGCTTATGAGAACCTATTGGTGGGAGTGCTGCTTAGTTGCAGCAGAAGATCCCAGGCTATTTGAGATGCCAGTTCCATGGGATGCCCACCAAGAACAGCAGAAGCCATGGAGTGAAGTCAGCCAGAGCCTAGAGTGATAGACAGCAGAGTTGGAGGAGTGACCTTAGCCTTCTAAAATAGCCTAAAAGATCATGTATGAACCTCATGGGCTACCTACTAAGTAAAGTTACTAACAGGAAATGGAACCAGCCCCAATAAAAGAAATGGATTATAGTTTACATATCTGAAAGGAGTTGGATATCAGTCATGTAGATGCAGAGTTTGGTCTTTCACCAACAGGTTTTTGTCTTGATTTTGTCCAGTATTTTCTCACTATGATATTGTATGTTATTAAATATCCTGTGATGTTGGGAGTATGTGACCTACTATTCAACTTTGAATTTATAAGGGATTATAGTTAAGAGAATATATGAATCTTCGAAGAAACTTGCAACCTTTAAAAATTGTTGAGGCTGTGCTAGACTATAGGGACTACTGGAGTTATATTTAATGTATTTTGTGTAAGGGTATGCCTAGGTATAACCCTTGTACACTCATGTGTTGGTATAAGCTTATGGGTTCTAAAGAGTGGAATGTGATTGATTGAATATGCTTACCCCATGAGAAGTGGGGAATTCCAACATACATACAGTTGAGGAGTTCTGGGTCTGTGTTCATTCAGAGATGTTGCACATAACCCTCAAGACAGTGGAGGTCCCAGAGAATTTAGAGGTCAGGTGGGGTGAGGGGTGGGAGCATTCACGTGGAGATAAGGAATTGGGCAGGAGGTGTGGGATGTGGAACAGTCAGAGGGTGGATTTGAGGGGTGGGAATGGTATATGGAGTATAAAAGATAAATTAATTTATTAAATAAATAAATAAATAAATAAATAAATAAAGTGGAAAACAATCAGATGTGGCCATATTACAGAATGTGTAGCTTTCTTACAGGAAGTATGTCACTGCGTGTCACAATGGAGGTGGGGCTTTGAGGTTTCTTGAAATTCTCAAGTCTGGGCAGTGTGATCTAGGTAATCCTCCTGGCTGGCTCTGGAAGAGAGTCTCCTGCCTGCCTTTGGGTCAAAATGTAACCCCTTTGGCTCCTCCAGCAACATGTCTTCCTGCATGCTGCCACACATTCTGCCATGATAACAGAAGGAAGCTCTAAAACTGTAAGCCAGCCCTGATTAAATGTCTTCCTTTAGAGAGTTGTCTTAGTGATGGAGAATCTATAGTGCAACAAAACCTTAACTAAAACAGAAATGGATACCAGAGATTGGGATATTGTTGGCATAGGCGTGAACATAGTTTTGATTTGAGGAATGTAGATTTTGGGACTTTGAAATGCTGTGGGATGGATTAAGTTGGGCTCATTGGGCCAAAGTTGTAGAAGCATGGAAGACAGTGGTACTGAAAGTGATTTGAACTATGGAAGCTTGGTTCAAGGGACTTCAGGGAAACAGAATATTTGTATGTGGCTTAGAGACTATTCTCATGTTATTTTTGTCAAGGATGTTGCTGCATTTGCCCTTGTCAGAAGAGTCTGCCTGAATGTAAGGTAAAGAGATTTAGAATAGTTACATTAAGAAAGAAGTTCTCAAAGTCAACTCATTTCAACTTTCTCCAGTGGTTCAATCTTATGGTGCAAGTTTTAATCAAGTCTACCAAAGAGAAAAAAAAATACAAAGTGTATGGTTCAAAGATAAATGGAGAACCAGAAAGTGTAATGGATCCAAATCCTGTATTAAAATATATTAAACGTATTTAAGGGAGTGGTGAACTTGGGAGAAGATTCTATCTAAATAAGCTTATTGTTTATGCTTTTGTAGTGAACCAAGAGAAAGTTACATTGTGTTAGGCATTATAATGTCCTGGTTGTTGTTCTCATTTGTACATAAGGAGACATAACTGTGTTTCAAATTGATAAGGAGTGGATTGTGATGGCAATTCTCAGTGGTCAACTACATCTGGAATGAACTACAATCCAGAACTGATGGGCACACCTGTGATCCAGGTCTTGAGGCTGGAAAACACAGGATTTTGATCCAAATCATGAACTGTGAAGACACGAGCTTTTAATTCAGATATAGACGAATATTTGCCATGAAAAGTTTAGGTTCAGGCATTGTGGTACACATCTTTAATGACAGGAGACAAAAACAAATTTATTTCTGAGTTCTATGTCAGCTTGGTACAGAGCATGTTCTAGGTAAACATAATCTTAGGTTCATGTATGGTGGCATACAACTTTAATCTCAGCACTCAGGTGTGAAAACAACTTTAATCTCAGCACTCAGGTGTGAAAACCATACAGATATCTGAGTTCAAGTCAGTTTACTGAGCTAGTTCCTTGGCAGCCAAACATAGATACTGAGAAAAGCATTGAAAACAGGAAGGTTATGTAAATATAATTGAACTTCGGGGGAGGATGTTCCAGCCTCAGCAACCAATAGATCTTGGCAGCTTCAGGCATGTCACTATGCCTTTAGAGTCAAGAATAGAACCGGTTACTAGGACAACTTATGCTGGTTAGCTTGAGCTAAGAAACTGCCAGTAATTAAGAAGAGACTAGCATCACTGAGGTGAAATCTTCTGTGAAGTGTTGCCTGAGAGCACAAAGGAGCTTTATTCTGGAGAAAGAACTCCTGCTGATAGCCATTTAATGTGTAAGAGTCTGTCAGGTAGATCATTGGAGAAGGTACAACCCCAGTGGCAGTTTAAGCCCCAGACATAAGTGGTTATGCAATGAAATTGAGGCTTGCTACCTTGAAGGGAGCATATTGGTATGCTTCCTAATTGCAGTCGAAGACCCCAGTATATTTGAGATGCTAGTACCATAGGATAACCATCAAGAAATAGCAGCAGTGGAGTGGAGTAAGCTAGAACTTAGAGTGAAGCAGAGGGCAGAGCTGGAGAGGAGTGACCCATGCCCTTTGGCAGAGTACAGCAGATCATGTGTGAACTCCCATGTGATACCTGCTGAATTAAGCTGCTAACAGAGAGTAGAACCAGCCTAAGAAAAAGAAGTGTGGTATAGTTTACAAAGCTGAAATGAGGTAGACACTAGGAATGTAGATGCAGATTTTGGAGTTTGTCCATCTTGTTTTTAGTCTTGATTTCACCCAATAGTTCCATTCTATGTTATTTTGTAATGTTAATGTCTATCCTGTGGTGTTAGGAGTATGAGATCTACTATTTAACTTTGATTTTATAAGGGATTAAAATTAAGATAATGCCTGAATCTTAGAAGAGACTTGTAACTTTTCAACATTGTTCAGGCTGTGATTTACTATGGGGACATATATAATGTATTATGTATTATGCTATGACTAGTTATAGCCCACATACACTCATCTTTTTTTTTTGTTTTGTTTTGTTTTTTTGTTTTGTTTTGTTTTGTTTTGTTTTGTTTTTCGAGACAGGGCTTCTCTGTAAAGCCCTGGCTGTCCTGGAACTCACTCTGTAGACCAGTCTGGCCTTGAACTCAGAAATCTGCCTGCCTCTGCCTCCCAAGTGCTAGGATTAAAGGTGTGCACCACCACGCCCAGCTCACACTCTTGTCTTTTTATAAGCCTATGTATACCAAGTGTGGAATGTGATTGTTTGAATATGATTGGGCCATGTGAAGTTGGCAATAATCAGACATGTGGTCTTATTGGAGAAGGTTTAGCCATGTTAAAGGAATATTGTCACTGTATGTTACAATGGAGACAGAGCTTCGTGGTCTCATGACATTCTCACATCTTGCCTGTAGAATTTAGTGCATCCATTTGTTTCCCAGCAGTGCACATTCTCCTGCCTGCATTTAGATCAAGGTGTAGATCCCCTATTATCCTCTAGCACTATGTCTTACTGCGTGCTGTCATTTTTTTTTTTTTCTGCCATGCTGAAAATAGAACTCTAAAACTAAATGCCAGCCCCAATTAAATGTCTTCCTTTATAAGGGTTGCCTTGGTCATGATGTTTCCTCATAGCAATGAACCTCTAAGTAAAGCACATATTAAGTAAAGTTGTATTAGTAATTTTTAAGCAAATATTGAACAACATTTTGATCCCTCCATTGATTCAATAGTCAGATATTTTGTTATTCTGTGTTTTTTGTTATTGTGAAGTATCAACCCTGTATATGGGTATGTAATACAGTCTCACAAGTAAAGAAGTCCACCATTGGATCAGCCAGACTACAGCTGCAGGCTCTGGCATGGCAATTTATTAGTATCCAGTAAATGGAAGAGGGGTGCCACCTGATACAGAGAATGTGCTATAGTACTAACTTCCTAAACTGTTTATATTCTATTTTAATACATCTTTTGAATATTAGTTTATTGTAACTAATAGAATTCATTGGTTTTTCAAAGTGAGACTCCTAGGGCAATCTTTAGTATTTTGAACCTACAACCACCCTTTTACTAAGCCATAATGATTTCTCTTGTTTAATACTAAAACCAGTAAGAAATCATATGTCTTAGTCAGGGTTTTTACTGCTGCAATGAAATACCATGCCCAAGAAGCAAATTGAGGAGGAAAGAGTTTATTCAACTTACACTTTCGCATTCTTGTTCATCACAAAAGGAAGTCAGGATGGAAATTCACATAGGGCAGGAGCTGATGCATTGACCATGTAGAGGCGCTACTTACTGGACTGATTTTCCTGGCTTGCTCAACATGCCTTCTTATAGAACCCAGAACCATCAGCCCAGGGATGGGACCACTCACTATGGGCTGGGCCCTCCCCTTTTGAACATTAATTGAGAATGGGAGCATTTCCTCGACTGATGCTCTTTGATAACCCCAACTTGTGTCAAGCTAACACACAACTCAGGCAAGTACACCATAAATATAAATTATAGCATTTATGCAAGGGTCATAGCTGACACATAACTTTTCTTTACCCATGTGATATTTCCTTACCCCATTGTTTGCATTTTTACTAGTCTCAATAATTTTCTTTGTGGTTTAATACTTAGGAGTCCATAGTGTTCTTCCTAATTTAGAGATATAGCATAGTATAAGGATGTATTATTCAAGGTTTTCTTGAAGACCATAACCAATAAAACATTTAAGTATTTATTATAAAGTGTATTGTCTAGAATAGCTAACAACTAGGTAGTTCCAAAAGAATCCCACATTTCATGAACTGTGTTCAGCATTCCCAATCTGGAGGATTTCTAGAGGGATGGTAGCCTTCAATCCATGGTGAAGCCTGAAGTATATGGACTCTGACAGTTCCCAGTGAGAGAAGCAGCAGATAGACATACTCACCTGTAAAAAGAATAAAGCCTGGCAGGCAAGCAGTACTGCTTTTTCTTCATATCTCCTCATATTTGGCCTGCTATCAGAGAACACTTGATTAGTGATATTTTGAAATGTACTCACAGACCCACCCAAGGGCATAGTTTCAGATCACTCTAGATATTATCAAACTTTACAATAAAGATTGTCCATAATCCACCTTTGAAATATGCCTTGCTATCCTTTAGACTTCCATTGGCATAGCTTTACATTATTGTGTCCCAAGAATGTTTCATTCTTGTCTGTATAGTATGCAGTGTTCTGTATTTCCTAGTCTTACAGCTAGCATCCCAAGTCTCCAGCAAGCAACAACAGATGTAAATTTCATGTGATTCATACTTTCTACCTTGACCTATCTTATTTATGGGAAACAAGATGTCTAAAAATAGTATAGGGGTCACTGGAAATATTAGTGTGTAGGGTATCTCTAACTTTCACTATATCCAAAGAATCTAGTTATTAAGAAATACATAATATTATAGTGACCATTATATCAAGATCTGTAATTTTTTGAGAGGACACTTTCTATAAATTCACCTGGTATTACCTTGCATCTGGTAGCTTATTTGTATACTTTATAGCAATTGTTCTCAGCACTCCTAATGCCACTTCCCTTTAATACAGTTCCTTATGATGTGGTCACTCTTAACCAAAGAATGTACTTTTGTTGGTACTTCTTAATTGTAATGTTCAATACTTAAATCAATCTTTCCTGGTAAAATGTTTGATCTAGGTTGAGTGTAACTATATAGAATCCTCCATGTCCAATTTCATGGTAATCTTAAAAGGAAACACTATGCTAATAGCTCAGTTTTAGTTCCTATCACTATTGTTCTTATGATCTTGAATAAAAAATGGGTAGAAGTTATGTGAGAATGTATCTGTGAGACACATACAAATGCTAAGTGGTTGCTTAAAAGCAATATTTTATAAATATTTCAATAAGGTAAACAATTCATTTACATATATCTATATGCAAAGCCCCAGATAAGAAAATGTCTGCCAATATAATTTGAAGGTAATAGTCTAGAATGGTATTAAGATTTTATATCTGTTTAAAAAAGTATCCTGAAGATGTAACTTTCTTTTTCTTTTTAATTTTTTTATTAGATGTTTTCTTTATTTATAATATCTCCTTTCCCAGGATCCCCTCCAAAAGAAAAAAGAAAAAGAAAAGAAAATAATAAAATAAAATAAAATAAAATAAAAGCAAGAACTAAAACAACCCCCTGTTCCCTTCCCCCTCTCCCTGCTCACCATCCCACCCTCTCTTACTTCCTGGCCCTGGCATTCCCCTACACTATGGCACAGAACCTTCACAGGGCCAAGGGCCTCTCCTCCCATTGATGACCGACTTGGCCATCCTCTGCTATATACATGCTGCTGGAGCCATAAGTCCCCCATGTGTACTCTTTGGTTGGCCTTTTAGTCCCTGGGAGCTCTGAGGGTACTAGGTAGTTCATATTGTTGTTCACGCTAAGGGACTGCAAACCCTTCAGCTCCTTGGGTCCTTTCTCTAGCTCCTTCATTGGGGACTCTGTACTCAGTCCAATGGATGACTGTGAGCCTCTACTTCTGTATTAGTCTGATACTGTCAGAGCCTCTCAGGAGACAGCTATATCAGGCTCCTGTCAGCCAGCAATTGCTGGCATCCACAATAGTGTCCAGGTTTGGTGACTGAATATAGGAAGGATTCCCAGGTGGGGCAATCTCCGGATTGTCCTTCCTTTAGTCTCTGCTCCATAGTTTGTCTCTGGAACTCCTTCCTTGTGTATTTTGTTCCCCCTTTTAAGAAGGAACGATGTATCCACACTTTAGTCTTCCTTCTTCTTGAGTTTCTTGTGGTTTGTGGTTTGTACTTTGTGTATTCTGATCTTCTAAGCTAATATCCACTTATCAGAGAATGCATACCATGTGTGTTCTTTTGTGATTGGGTTACCTCACTAAGGATGATATTTTCCAGGTCCATCCATTTCCCCAAGAATTTCATAAATTCATTGTTTTTAATAACTGAGTAGTACTCCATTATGTAGATGTACTATATTTTCTGTATCCATTCCTCTGTTGAGGGACATCTAGGTTGTTTCCAGTTTCTGGCTGTTATAAATAAGACGGTTATGAACATAGTGGAGCATGTGTCCTTACTACATGTTGGAGCATCTTCTAGGTATATGCCCAGTAGTGGTATAGCTGAGTCCTCAGGTAGTACTATGTCCAATTTCTGGAGGAACCACCAAACTGATTTACAGAGTGGTTGTACCAGCTTACAATCCCACCAGCAATGAAGAGGTGTTCCTCTTTCTTCACAACCTTGCCAGCAGCACTCAAACTAATAGAAAAGAAAGTGGGGAAGAGCCTCAAGCACATAGGTACAGGGGAAAATTTCCTGAACAGAACACCAATAGCTTATGCTCTAAGATCTAGAATATACAAATGGGACCTCATAAAATTACAAAGCTTCTGTAAGACAAAAGACACTTTCAATAGGACAAAATGGCAACCAACAAATTGGGAAAAGATCTTTATCAATCCTATATCTGATAGAGGGCTAATATCCAATATATACAACGAACTCAAGAAGTTAGACTCCAGAGAAACAAGTAACCCTATTAAAATTGGGGTACAGAGCTAAATAAAAAATTCTCAGAGAACGAATACCAAATGGCTGAGAAGCCCCTAAAGAAATGTCACTATCCTTAGTCATCAGGGAAATGTAAATCCAAACAACCCTGAGATTCCTCCTTACACCAGTCAGAATGGCTAGGATAAAAGATGTAACTTTCATATGTATATGTGTATGTGTCAGTCTATGTATATGTATCATAGTTGTAACATTCCTCCTTCCCCTTTCTACCTCTAACCCCTCTCATGAACCCTCCCATTGTTTTCTTTCAAACTCATAGTTGTTCTTTAGTTAGTGTGTGTGTGCATGTTCCTAAATATAAAAATGCATCCTGCTCAGTATTTGAAATCTTACTTGCATGCATACAATTTCAGGTCTAAGCATTTGATATTGAAAAGTTTATTGAGAGAACTCTTCTGATTATCTCTCTAGTCTTAGCATTCCTATTTGCCTCAAATTCTTTATCTAGGGTCAGGACTCCATAAGAATTGCCTTTTTCATGAAAGCATGTCTATTGTTGTATTTCAGGTCTTGTTTAGGCAGCCATGTTGTTGAGAGTTTGTAGGTTTAACCTCCCCAAAATGTCTAGGAGACATAACTTCATAGCCGACTTCCTATCCTCTGGTTCTTACAGTAATTATTCTCCTTTTTCTGTGATATTCTCTGGACCTTAGGTGCTGGAGTTGTGTTTTATATGTAGGATTTGGGGCTGAGTATAATATGATCATGTATCCCCTGCATTTTGATTGGTTTTGCTTTTACTGTAATTGTGTTTCTCTGTTATAAAAGAAAATTTATATGATGAGGGCTGAGAGCTACACTTACCTGTGTAGATAAGGATAAATATTTACAATATAGTTACTAATTATATTGATTTAAATGAAGAGGTTGTTGTAGGGACTAGCCAACTTCCTGGAACAACCGAGGTCATGGATATTGGAGTACAACCTACAACCATAATTTTACTAAGCCAGCATGATTTCTGTATTTTAAATCTTCACTTAAACCAGCAAGGTGATATCAGCATGTTACAGAATTTTATATATTTTCCAGTATTTCCCTCTTCAGCAATAGTTGACTATCAACACAATCTGGCTACATGCTTTGGAAATGGAATTTTATTGAAACACAACCATGTTCATACATTTTGTGCTTTCTATGGCTCCTTTTCACTAAAATAAAAAGGTGAACGGTTGTGAGTGATTACATAGTCCACAAAAGAAATTGCCCTGCCTGCCTTTATGGGTTGCTTTTTTTAACTTTCAACTTGACATAACCAACAATAATATAGGAAGAGATTCTTAACTGAGATATTATCTATATCAGGTTGGCCTATGGCTATGTATGTGCAGGACTGTTTATATTTTATATTGTTAATTCAGGTGGTAAAGCTACAATAGACTTACTGTGTATGGAATCATTTTATATATTGGTATTCTTGAACTGTTTAAACATGTTGAGTACATAATGACCTTTAAAGAAAGAATCTTCATTTGTATACACTGGGCTAAAACATCTCAGTTGCCAACTCATTTTTTAGGACAAGTAACTAAACTGTACTTAGCATGTACTATTGATGTTATAAAATATTTTCCAACAATGAATCATTTAAACTCATGAGTTATGACCATTTTAAGTAAACCAACTAATACTAAATACAATCAATAATTAAATGTAATTTATAAACTGATGAGAAAAGTTTACCTGTAAATTAATTTACTATATCTATAAAGTTAAATTCCTCTTTTACTTAATTAAAATTAGTAGAATTTTGATATCTACTCACTGAAAACTACTGTATTTTCTGAGTTTTCTATAACTTTACACATATAATTTATTTACCAATGAAATTCTTTTCATTTTATACTGTACATGTGGATTATGATAATATATGTCATATTTGTTTAGGTTTTTATTAAGATAATTTTTTATAAGTA
>NC_045030.1:50285937-50296891 GCF_008632895.1 Mastomys coucha | reverse complement strand
TTTATTATGTTATTTTAAGATTCATGTCTTTATTACAAATTAAATTAGGTAAACATTATTTCAACTGTTTTCCCATTTGCTTATTAGTATAAAAGTAGTATTAAGCATTCCTTGTATTTTTGTTTGTTTTCAAATAGGCATCATATTTTTATTAATTATTTTATTAATATATATATTAATAAATATATATATATTGTTGCCCCCTTCCTGGTCCCCCTACCAGAGTTCTTTACCACATTGCCTATCTCCTTCAGCTCTGAGAGGGTCCCTCCCCAGTACCCTGCATCCCCCTTCTCTGTTGCATCAATTCTCCACAGAATTAGACATCTGTTCACACTGGGACAAGTGAATCCTTTTGTTTTCCCTAACACATTAGTGATATTTTATTTTCCTATTACTGTCAGATGCCCTTCAATGAGGTTTATTTTTCTTGTACTTTAAAAATTCAATTGTATATTCATATAATCAGGTTAATAAAATCATAAATAAATGTGCTATGATCCTATATGCTTCTTTTTATTTTCTGGGAGACAGTGTAAATTTTCTTATAAAACATACAAACTAAGGCTTAGAATATTTAATTCTACATATTATTTGTGGGTCAATTTTTATTATGATATATTTTTTCAAATTTCAATTGAATGAATTTATTTTTACTGTTAACAGTACAGCAGCCTTAGTGACAAACAGCATGCTTGTGTGTCAAAGGGGACTAAAGGAAGTGTTTATAAAGGTGGATATGAAAGTGTACATTACCATTATTTATAGAATCCATAGCATAGCAAGAAATTTGTTTCAGTCCATTCAGCTGAGTTTCTTCTCTATTGTATTGTAATAAAAAGAACACTTCCAATAGGTCCCACAGCAATAAGTGAATTTACAAAAGCAGCAATCAAGAACACCATTATACTATTTTTTTGTTGACAGAGACTGTAATTGTTATCACCATAGTTGTATGAGCCTCAAATTGTAAAAGGTATTACTATGAAAAGCAAAACTGTCCCATTCAAGATGAACCTCATAATTTAGTTCCAAATTATCTTCAAATATAAAATACTAAAAACTAAATCCAACAAAGCAGAGCAGTGAGTTTAAATGTTTACTCCAGAACAAAGTAGAAATAATAGAAGACATCCAAAATCACACTAAATTGTAACCTTGGTCCAAATATATAATTTTATATTTAGTTCAAAAATACAACTATAGAATTATATATTTAGTACAAAATTATAGTATATCTTATACTTACTGCAATCCATGCATTTTTAAACCTCTTGTATTTTCTGTATACAGGCAGTAAAATAAAAGTGATGTATACAAATTTATTGTTGAAAAATTTTAAAAGGTCTGTCATTTTTCTTTGGCTGTTTTCTTTTCTTTTGTCTTTTTTATTGAAAATAGATTTTTCTCTTATACAGTACATTGTAACTACAATTTCCTGTACACTCCTGGTTCTTTTCCACCTTCCCTCACTCCCAGATCTATTCTCTATTTCTTCTTCAGAAATCCACAGGCCTCCTAGATATGATAACCATACAGGACTAAACAAGACACAATAAGAAAAGGAAAGTGAAAGCCCTCATTATATCATGGCTAGATGAGGCAACCCAATAGGAGGATAAGTCTCAAGAGCAGGAAAAAGAATTGGGGATATACCTTCTCCCATCCTTAGGAGTTTTACAAAACACCAAGTGAAACACCATAACATAAATAGCCAGAGGACCTGGTGCGGACATATGTAGACCCTGTTCTTGCTGTTTCCGTCTCTGAGAGCCCACATGAGCACTTATTAGTTGATTGGTTTGCCATATTTTGCTGGTGTCCAACATTCCCTTTTCCATTTCCCTCTTCTGTCGTTTTCCCTGATCTCCAAGGGTAGGAACCTGATGGAGCCCTCCAACATACACTTTCTGCATAATGGATGCTTGGAGGAAGCCTCTCTGGTAAATCTGGACAAGTCTCCTATCCATCACAATACCAAAATATGATTAGTAATTTTTTTTTTGACTAAAGAGTTTCTCTTTGTAGCTTTGGATGTACTATAAATACTTCTGCAGACCAGATTGATCTTTTTTTATTGATTTAAGTTTTATTGTATTATGATGAGAAAAGATACTTGATTTCAATTTATCTGAATTTGTTAACATTTAAAAACTTATTTTAGCAGGGCGGTGGTGGTGCACACCTTTAATCCAAGCACTTAGAAGGCAGAGGGAGGCTAATTTCGGAGTTCTAGGCCAGCCTGGGCTACAGAGTGAGTTCTAGGACAGCTAGGACGATTCATAAAAACCCTGTTTTGGGGAAAAACAAAACAAAACATATTTTAAGCAAATAGAATTAAGTCACATTCTTGTTTCCCTTTTGTACCCCTACTCCTCCCAGAGACACACCCATCAAAGCTACAATACCTCTTTTTGTCATATTCTTTAAAATATATGATATTAGAACAAGAAAAGTGAGTATTATAAAAGTTGTTTGATATGAAACAATCAATTTATCAGTCATATGTAGATGCTTGTCTACAGCAATACTGAAAATACATTGTTCTCAATATAAATTTTATATAACTTCAAACATATTAACTGCATATTTTAAAATAATATATCACTACTAGTATTTTTTAAATGAACATAAATATATAATGGCTTTTTGTTTGTTTGCTTTGTATTTAGTAGAGCTTAAAATCTTGGCACTTATTGTGGTACAAGGCCAAAATAAGAACAATTTTTAGACATTGGATTTCATTGTAATAAGGCTGTACTTCAATGATGCTCACATCACCAAAGTATTTACCTCCATTGTAGTTAAGCTGAGAGTTGACCTTTCTGTGCCAAGGAATGAATTGTAGCCATGATTTTTGGATACAGAATTCCTCCTATAGTGAAAGCTATTTGACTTGAGTGAGTGACTTCATTCTCAGCTCACAGAGAACAGGTTACATTCATTTAAGAAATGGTGTATGTATTAAGATGGTCTATCCATGAAGTCATTCACTGTTTCAATGAACAATGGTTCTACTTGGAGGGTGGCACAGACATTAGGTGAGGGTAAGAATTTGGTTCATTAGCTGTGATAATTTGGAAAAGCATTCATCTCAGAGAAAGAGTAACTTATAAAGTCCTCTTCTTCAAACTTGATACAATAGTTACAAACATGAAGCAAAGCATTCAGTCTCACTCTTTGTTGTTCTCTTACAAGCCACCTCCCAATTAATTGACTACGTTTCTTTTGGCTGTATAAATAATTTTGAAATATGTAGCTATTCTGAAAACCATAGTATAGTGTAAAAACATGAATTAAACAATCCTACTAATAGAGAGACTGAGACAGGAAAAGCATGATTTCAAGACCATTATGAGGTACTCAGCAAGACACTTTCACATGAAAACAAAAGAAATTATATATGTATTGTACAATAGTGGACATAATTCTCCAATTACCAAATTAGAGAGACCACTGGATGGTAGTCAATACATTTTTAATTCCTCATGTTTTTGGATTTCAATCTATTAGGATATGTTGGTAATATTAATTTTCATATTAAAATATTAAGAAAAAGTAATTTTTACTTCCTATTGTTTTTGTTGTTAGAGGTGGAATTAGGTTTGTGTGGGTTTGTTGAAAGATTACTTTCTTGCTTCTTCTATGGTGTAGTGTTGCTCCTTATGTTGGTGTTTTCCATCTATTATGCTGTGTAGTACTGGATTTGTAGAAAGTTATTGTGTAAATTTTGTTTTGTCATGGAATATCTTGGTTTCTCCATCTATGGTAATTGAGAGTTTTGCTGGGTATAATAGCCTAGGTTGGCATTTGTGTTCTCTTAGAGTCTGTATGACATCTGCCCAGGTTCTTTTAGCTTTCGTAGTCTCGGGTGAGAAGTCTGGTCTAATTCTGATAGACCTGCCTTTATATGTTACTTGACCTTTTTCCTTTACTGCTTTTAAAATTATTTAGTACATTTGGTGTTTTGATTATTATGTGACAGGAGGAATTTCTTTTCTGGTCCAGTCTATTTGGAGTTCTGGATGCTTCTTGTATGATCATGGGCATCTCTTTCGTTAGGTTAGGCAAGTTTTCTTCTATAATTTTGTTGAAGATAATTACTGGCTCATTACATTGGGAGTCTTCACTCTCTTCTATACCTATTATCCTTAGATTTGGTCTTCTTAGTGTGTCCTGGATTTCCTGGATGTTTTGGGTTAGGAGCTTTCTGTTTTTTGCATTTTCTTTGACTGTTGTGTTAATGTTTTCTATGGTTTCTTCTGCCCCTAAGATTCTCTCTTCTATATCTTGTATTCTGTTTGTGATGCTTGCATCTATGATTACTTTCCTATCTTTTCTATCTGCAGGGTTTTCTCTCTTTCAGATTTCTTTATTGTTTCTATTTCCATTTTCAGATTCTCAATGGTTTTATTCATTTCCTTCACCTGTTTGATTGTGTTTTCCTGTAGTTCTTTAAGGGATTTTTGTGTTTTCCCTTTAAGGGCTTCTAGCTGTTTACCTGTGTTCTCCTGTATTTCTTTGAGGGTGCTATTTATTTCTTTCTTAAAGTCCTGTATCATCATCATGAAAAGTGATTTTAGATCTGAATCTTGCTTTTCTGGGGTGATGGTGTTTCCATGACTTGCTATGGTGGGACAATTGGGTTCTGATGATGTCAAATAACCTTGGTTTGTGTTGCTTATTTTCTTATGCTTGCTCCCCACCATCTGGTTATCTCTAGTGCTGCCTGCCCTGGATAAATCTGACTGGAGCCTGTCATTCCTGTGATCCTGGTTTTGTCAGAACTCCTCAGAGTCAAGCTGTCTCTGTGATCTTGTGATTCTGTGATTCTGGGCATGTAACAGTGCCTGGGAGTGGAACTTCTTTAGGGCATTGTGGGACTGGCTGCAATATTTGTGCCCAAGGTCTGCTCAGAGCACTGGCCCAGACAGACTGGAAGCAACCTGAGCCACTGGGCTGGAGGAGTTCTTGTGTGCCTGTGTCCTGCTGGCCCCAGTTACTCTGGGTGTTGAGACAGATTTTGGGTCCTCCTCACCTCTGATCATGGGAGTGTTAGAGTGCCTGGGAATGGAGCTTCTTCTGGGTGTTGTGGGACAGGCTGTGGAGTTTGAGCCAAAGGTCTGCTTAGGGCACAGGCCCAGATAGACAGGGAGCAACCCCGACCAGATTGATCTTGAACTCAGAGGTCTGTCTGCCTCTGCCCAATTTCTTTGACTTCTTCTTTCCCTTCCCTTCCTGTCCTATGCCTTCTCTTCTTTTCTGCCTCCTCCAATTAGTCTCTTGCCACACTGATACCCACATTCCATCTACCCCAATCCGATCTCTCCCAGTCTAGTCCTCCCAGTCTACTCATAGAGTCTATTCTACTTCCCCTTCCCAGAGAGAACCATGCTTCTCTCCCATATCCTTCATCTTTATGTAACTAACCTTTCTAGGTCTATGGATTTTAGCTTGATTATCATTTATTTAAAACCTAACATCCACTTATAAGTTAGGGTTACCTAACTCAGAATAATTTTTTCTAGTTCCAGTGACTTGTCTGTAAATTTCATGATATCATTTTTTAATCACTGAGTAATACTCCACTGTGTAAATATATCACATTTTCTTTGTCCAATCATCAGCTGAGTTATATATATGGCATTTCTAGTTCCTAGCTATTATGAATAAATAAACAATGAACATAGTTAAGCAAGTGTCCCTGTGGTACAATCAAGTGTCCTTTGGGTGTATACCCAAGAGCAGTATAACTTGATCCTGAATTAGATCAATTTCCAGTTTTCTAAGGAACCTGCATATTGATTTCTATAGTGTATGTAAAAGTACTCATCCCCCAGCTCTACATCCTCAACATGAGCTGTCACTTGTGTTATTGATTTTAGCCATTCTTCCACATGTAAGAGGGAATTTTAGTTTTGATTTGCATTTTCATGATGGGTAAGGATTGACAATTTCTTTAAGTGCCTCTAACACACATGGGAGTCCTCTACTGAGAATAATCAATTTAGATTTGGAACTCAATTTATAACTTTATTATTTGTTTTTTTTTAATGCCTAGTTTCTTTAGTTCTTTATATATCTTAGATATTATATCTCTATGGGATATGGAATTGGTAAAAATATTTTCCCATTTTGTAGGTTGCATCTTCATCCTATTGATGACAAAATAACAGTAGAATGATTTGAATGTCATACTTAAACTTTGAGGTTTAAAAATATGTTACAAAATATATTAATGTTAGTTTCAAAACAAGTAGCTTTATATTATGATAAATATTACATAAATGCATATTTTAATTATGTAATTTCCATAACTTTTCATTTTATTTATACTTGATAACATTGTTTTTATTCTTTATAATGTTAAGAGGTTATAATCTATTCTAAAATGTAAATCATTAATAAAATTAATCTCTGTTGTTTTGTTATCTTTTGTTCTTTCCTCTTCAAATGAATTGTCTTTCTTATTTTTCATATCTATTTGACCTTTTATATATTAGTTTCATTATCTAATTTTCAGAATATATAGACCACTGAAATTTTATTGTTTAAATATTTCAGCTTAATGCCAATATTCAATATAATTTATTATTTTAACTCTTATCTAATGATAATTATTTTAACTGTTTTATAATTGTGTAAACAAAAATCACATCTATCATTCCACAGAGGAATAGCAAATATGAATGTGTATGACTTAAGAGAATGGATTTACGATTACCCTCAATGACAATTTCTACCTTAGTTCAACATTTCTTTCAATTCTTAAAAAAATGTGTATCTTCCTTGAGGGTTTCATACATGTATACAGCATATTTTTATCATATTTACCCTACAATGTCCCATTCTCTACCAAATATCTTATTTTCATTGTTTGCTTGCTTACTCACTTTTGCATGCTTGCTTTTTTTTATTCTTCTCTCATACATCACATCTCAACTATAGTTTCACATCCCTCCACTCCTCTCAGTCACTCCTCATTCCTCCTATAACCAAGATCTCCTTTTTTCTCTTCAGAGTAATTAAGGGCTTGCAGGGATATCACTGAATATAGCCTAAGAAGACTTAAGACTGGGCACAAACCATCATATCACTACTGGACATGGTAACCTAGTATGAAGAAAAGGGTTCCAGATGCAGGTATAAGTCAGAGAGAACTGAACTCCCAATTGTTTTGAGTACAGAAGAACATCAAGCAACACAACCATTATAAAGTATATTCAGAAGACCTAGCTCAGTCCCATATAGTATCAATGTTTCTCCTTTTAGCTCCTGTGAACCCCTATCAGCCAGGTTTAGTTGATTGTGTGGGCTATGTTCTAGTAGTTTCCTCATGCTCTTTAGCTTCTACTTTAGCTTCCTTCCCCTCCTGTGTAGGGATATGCTGGCTTTTCCTAATGTTGACTATGGATTTGTTCCTTTGGTTGTTGGATGATACGTCTCTAATGACGTTTCAACTAGGTGCCAATCTATGAATATAGAATACCATTAGAAATCATTTCATTGAGTTTTTGTTAGCTATATTTGATTCTATCCTTGGTCTTTAAAATACTCTGCGTCTGGATCCTGGCTATCCAAACAGTATCACACATGGACTTCCACTTGTGTCATGGACCTTAATTTGGACCAGACCCAAATATCTGAGCCTCCATTACCTGAGTACATTTTGTAGGCAGGACAGATTGTAAGCCAAAGGTTTTGTGACTGGGTTTATTTCCCATACCAACTGCCAGGAGCCTCACCTGGTTACAGAAGATGGCCAGTTCAGGCTATATATCTGCCATTACAAAAAGACGTTCCTAGAGTAACTTTTAGAGATTCCAGACAGTTTTGACTACACTTTCATCTCCCAATTCCCCCTCAAGTAATCTCTTCCAGTACTCTATTTCTCAATCTTTCCCACCCATTGCCTTATTCCTCTTATTTTCATCCCCATTTACTTCAAAACCACCTACAAAATCTATTTTATTTCCACTTCCCAGGAAGATCCATAAGTCTCACCAACTTGAGGCTTCCTTGGTTTACTTATGCTCCCTGGGTCAGAGGACTGAAGCATGATTGTCCTTTACTTAACAGTTAATGTCCACTTATATTTCTGTACATACCATGTTTGTCTTTCTGTATCTGGGCTATGTCATTCAGTATAATCTTTTGTTCCATCCATTTGCTTACAAATTTAAGGATGTCATTGTTTTTAACCACTGAGTAATTATTTCACTGGGTAAATGTGCCATTTTTTTTTTTTATCCATTCTTCAGTTGAGGGACATCCACGTTGTTTACAGTTTCTGAGTATTATGAATAAGGATACAATAAAGATAACTGAGCAAATGCCCCTGTGGTAGCATAGTAGAAACTTTGGGGCATTTGTTCAAAAGTGGTGTAGCTATGTCTTGAGGTAGAACAACTTAGTTTTCTGAGAAACCATCATGTTGATTTTCATAGTGGTTGTACTAGGTTACACTTCTACTAGCAATGGTGGAAAAGTGTTCCACATGTTCCAAATCCTTGCCACCAGGTGGAGTTCCTTGGGTTTTAATCTTAGACATTCTGATAGGTTTAAGATGTAATCACAAATTAGTTCTAAATTGAATTTCCCTGATGACTACAGAAGTTGAACATTTTTTTTCATTTTTTTATTAGATGTTTTATTTATTTACAATATTTCCTTTCCCAGGTTCCCCTCCAAAAAACCCCCCAAAACTAAAACAAACCCCTGTTCCCTCCCTCCTCCCCCTGCTCACTACCCCACACTCTCCCTCTTCCTGGCCCTGGCATTCCCCTACACTAGGGCATAGAACCTTCAAAGGGCCAAGGGCCTCTCCTCCCATTGATGACCAACTTGGTCATCCTCTGCTATGCATATGATGCTGGAGCCATTAGTCCCACCATGTGTACTCTTTGGTTGGTGGTTTAGTTCCTGGGAGCTCTGGGGGTACTAGTTAGTTCATATTGTTGTTTGTCCTAAGGGTCTGCAAGTGTTTCATGCCATTTGAAATCCTCTGTTGAGAATTCTCTGTTTAGATATATAACCCATTTTAATTGAATTTTTAGGTTTGTTAATGTCTGGTTTCTTGAGTTCTTCATATATTTTGGATATTAGCCCTCAGTCAGATTTGGGGTTGGTGAAAATCTTTTCCCATTTGGTAGGAAACCATTTTTGTCTCTTTGGTGGTATTCTCTGGCTTATAGAATTTTCTTAGTTTCATGAGATCCCATTTATAGATTTTTATACTTAGTGAATGTGTTATAGGTGTTCTGTTCTGAAAGTTATCCCCTGTGCCATTGGGTTCAAGATTTATCCTCACTTTCTCTTTGATTAGTTAAGTCGTATCTGGTTTTATGTTGATGTCTTTGATCTACTTGGACTTGAGTTTTGTCTAGAGTAATAGGTATGGATAAATTTGCATTCTTCTATACACTGACATCTAGTTAGATCAGTACCATTCGTTGAAGATGCTCTCTTTTTTCCAAAATGTGTATTTCTGCCATTTTTTAAATTAAAAATCAGGCTCCATAGGTGTATATATTCTTGTTTATTCTTCAATTTAATTTAATTGGTCAACCTTACTGTTTTTCACCAATACCATGCAATTTTTATTACTATGGCTGTGTGGTAAAGACTGAAATCAAGAATAAAATATTCCAGATGTCCACTTGTTACACAAGATTGTTTTGTTTTGTTTTGTTTCATAAAAGCCTGAGTGTTGTCCTTTCAAGATCTGTACAAATTTTTGTTGGAATTTTGATGTCATTTGTTTTGAATATGTAGGTTGCTTTTGGTAAGATGAAAACTTTTTACTATATTAATCTGACCCATCCATGTACATGGGAGATCTTTCCATCTTCTGATATCTCCTTCAATTTCTTTCTTCAAAGACAAAGTTTTTAACATAAATATCATCCATTTGGTTACTTAGAGTTATAGCAACATTTTTATATTATTTGTGGATAGCCTGAAGGGTATGGTTTTCTTAATTTCTCTCTTAGTACATTTGTGCATACAAAGGCTACTTATCTTTTTGTTGTTGTTAATCTTATATCCAGCCACTTCACCAAAGATGTTTATCAGTCTAGTAGAAGTGATCCCCTTGTAGAATTCTATCATATCAGCTGCAAAAATTGATACTTGGACTTCATTTCCAATTTGTATCCCCTTGGTCTCCTTCAGATTTCTTATTACTTCTGTTAAATCTTCAATTAATATATTGAATAGGTATGAGAAAATGGACAACCTTATCTTGTTCCAAATTATAGTGACATTGATGTGAAATTCTTTCCATTTAATTTGATTTTGGCTATTGGCTTCATGTAAATTGTCTTTATTATATTTAGGTATGGCCCTTGTATCTCCAATTTTTCCCAGACTTTCATCATAAAGGGTGTTGGATTTTTTTCAAATGATTTTTAGAATCTAATGAGAAGATAATGTATTTTTTCATTCAGTTTGTTTATATTATGGCTTGCTTTTCTGACTTTTGTATGCTGATCTATCTCTACATCTTTGGGGTAAGGCATACTTGTCCATAATGCATTATGAATGACTTTGATGTGTATTTGGTTTGTGAATATTTTTTATGACTATTTATGCATTTATGTTAATGAGGAAAATTGGTCTGTAATTCTCTTTCTTTGTTGAATTTCTGTGTGGTTTGGATGTCAAGGTGACTGTAGCCTCATAAAATGAATTTTGAAATTTTCTAACTATTTTGTGAATAGTTATAAGTAGTATTGGCATTATCTCTTCTTTGAAAATCTGGTAAAAATCTGTAACAAAACCATCTCGCTAGGGCTTTTATGGTTATTGAACTTTTAGTGAATGCTTCTATTTCCTTGGTGGTTACAGGTCTATTCAAATTGTTTATCTGATCACTATTTAACTTTGGTAAGTGATATCTATCCATTAAATTATCCATTTCTTTTAGAAATTGAAAATTTTAATCAATCACAGG
>NC_045030.1:50266024-50285927 GCF_008632895.1 Mastomys coucha | reverse complement strand
GTATGTAGATATAGAAGTAAGATGTAGGAAATAGAAGTAAGATGTAGGAATAGAAGTAAGTTGTAGGAAATAATTAGGAGTAAGTATGTAAGGATAGAAGTAAGATATAGGAATAGAAGTAAGATGTAGTAAATAATTAGGAGTAAGTATGTAAGGATAGAAGTAAGAATAGTAATAGTAAGGAAGATGTAATAAATAGAAGTAAGATGTAAGGAATAGAAGTAAGATATATAGATAGGAGTAAGTATGTAGATATAGAAGTAAGATGTAGGAATAGTAAGTAAGATGTAAGAATAGGAGTAAGTAAGAAATAAGAGTAAGTAAGAAGAAAGTAGAAAGATGTAAGTAGTAAGATGTAAAGGAGTAAGAAGTAAAATAGAAGAAGTAAGATAGAAATAAGTGGGATGTAAGTAGTAAGATGTAAAGATGTAAGTAGTAAAATAGAAGAAGTAAGATAGAAATAAGTAAGATGTAAGAAGCAAGATTACAAGGTTCCTGATTAAACTGTTAAGGGAAGAGCTCGTTGTTGCCTCCTTATTTCTGCTGGACAGAAAAGGTGGCAGACAGAGATTTAATTTGTTAGCAGTGGTAAATTTTGGAGAATGTTCCATGAAGTGCTGAGAAGAAATTGTATTCTTTTGTGTTTGGGTGAAATGTTCAGTAGATGTATGTTAGATCTATTTGGTTCATTAGTGTCTGTTAGCTCCAGTATTTCTCTGTTTAGGTTTTGTCTGTATGACCTGTCCACTGTTGCAAATGGGGTATTGAAGTCTCCCAGTACCAATGTGTGGGGGTCCATGTATAATTAAAACTTTTGTACAATTTTTTTCATTTATAAATGTGGATGCCCTTCGATTTGGTACGTAAGTGCTAAGAAATGAAAGATCACCTTGTATCTTCTTTTTCATGGATATAAAGTATCCTTTCTTGTCTTTTGTACTTAGTTTTGGTTTGAAATATTTTTTGTTGGATATTAGAATGGATAAGCCAGCTTGTCCATTTTTATGTACATGTTAGATCAGGATATTAAGTACTCACATCTTGAACAGAGAGAATAAACTGGAGGTAGTGATAGGACACTAGCTCTGAGTTTCTGCCTGTGATGATATACTTCTTATTCACCCCAACCCCAGCCCTGCCAGTAACACTAACCATTTGGGACTATGTGTTCAAATTCCAAATATTAAGGGTGGAATTTCTTACTTAAACCACAACAGCACCCCGTCTTCTCAAAGTTCAGAGGTCATCCACTATGGAGGAGATAGTGGAAAGATTGCAAGAATCAAAGATAGTGAATGACTGCAGAGAAAGTCTGTTTTCCAGACACAAGAGGTATTTTTTATGTGAAATGATAGTGGCTATAAATATATGCACAAGACCAGTATAATACTAAGCCAGAAAAATCCCAAGATGTAGGGAAGAGATCTTTAGAAAATTCCACTGCAAGCTAAGAACTCTAACCACTTCATTTTGGACACTATTGGGAGATGGAAAATTATACTTTAGGGATATGGACCATGCACATAATAACAGCAGTAACTGCATATGGTAGTTTAAGTGAGAAATGTCTCCTATAGTCTTAGGCATTTGAATACTTTATCCCCTTCATGTGCTGGTGTTTGCAAAGGTGTAGTGGTTTATAGTGATGATGAAAGAAGTAAGTTATAGGAAGCAGACTTTAGAATATGGAGACTTGCTTGACTTCCAATTTATTTCCCATTTATATGGTTGTAAAAGATAAGAGCTCTCAACTTCCTACTAGTTCTACTATTCCCGAGACTTGCTGCTATACAACCCTTCCATGAAAGAGATTTTTCCACCTGAAAGCATATACCAAAGCAAGCTATTCCTTCTGTAAGATGCCTTGGCCATGGTATTTGATCATAGCAGCTGGAAAGTAATACAATGGACTTCGTGGGTTTCTCAAAAAGAACACCTAAAATATGAAGGGGATAGCGGTAGAGGGATAGGGAAGGAATGGAGGAATTAGAAGAGAGAAAATGGAGAGTAGATTTTTCTTTTTTTAACCTAAACATTCATCAGCTAAGAATAAGGAAACAAGCTAAGAATAAGGATTAGTCTGTAGAAGTTAGGGTTCTGATTGGATTCAAGACACAGGAGTGTCTTCATAGTGCAAATTTGACCAAATCCCATAGCTCAGGAGGTCATAAACCAGGGTAAGACTCTACTATGACTATTTTTAGCTAGATGGATATAGTATCAATCAATCCCCACATGAAAACATATCACACATATTTGGGTATATTTAGTTGTGATAATAATATAATTCTATTATATTGAAAATAGACATAATTAGAAAATGTCATATAACTTGAAATAAGAAACATGAATAATTGTACATTGCACACTTTGGCTTTAATGGGTAAATTAAAAGCAGAAAAATTTACTTATACTATATATTTTCATTTACTTACAACTTATTTGGAGTATAGGTATTTATGTGGATACTTAATAGGGTGATTTCTTTTGACATATTCTGACATCCTTAGTTCATCTTACCTTCTTCACTCCTTCTGTATTTATATCTCTCCCTAGTTAGAACCTAACTGACACCTTCTAAGTCCTCCTCCAGTTCAGTTTAACCTGCTCTTGCCCAGTCTATTGATCTCTGACTACTAACCCTGCAATGGTGCATTTATACATTCCTGGCTTCTCAAGTTTCTTCAAGTTATGCACTTAAATTGGAAGACTGAGAGATAGGAGCCTCTGATGAGAAAGAACACCAAGCTTAGCCAGGCGGTAGTGGCACACACCTTTATTCCCAGCACTTGGGAGGCAGAGGCAGGTGTATTTCTGAGTTCGAGGCCAGCCTGGTCTACAGAGTGAGTTCCAGGACAGCCAGGGCTACACAGAGAAACCCTGTCTCGAAAAAAACAAACAAACAAAAAAAAAAAAACCAAAAAAAAAAGAAAGAAAAACAAAAGAAAAACCCCCAAGCTTTTCTGTTTTAGTGTCTAGATTAACTCAGTATAATTTTTAAAATTTTATCCATACACCTGGAAATTTCATAAGTGCATCTTTTGACAGATGAATATGACTCCATACTGTATATGGACCACAAATACAATCATCAGTCAGGGCACGTATGTTATTTCTACTTCCTAGTTATTATGAATATAGCAACAATGAATATGACTAAGAAATATTGACAGAAGAATGCTAACTGGGTATATAACAAGAAACAATAATATTTAGCATTAATTTAGCAATAATATTACCTAAAAACAAAAATCCTTATAATTTGCTTGAGCAAGAGCTAGATGTTTTAGTTTCTTTCCCTATGACTATAGTAAAATGTCCTGACAAAAGCCACTTTTCTTATTTTTAGAGTGAAAAGGTTTATTTGGCTCCCAACTTGAGGTTACTGTTTTCATGACAGAGAAGTCACAACAGTGGGAGCTTGAGAAAATGCATAACATCAAACATAGACTCAAAAGCAGGGAATAATGTATTAGTAAATTTTTAACTTGCTGTCTCCATTTTATATAGCCTAGGATGTCTGGAGTGGGCAATGGTCTTCAATAAAATTCAGATGGGCTTCCCTATATCAAGTAACATAATCAAGTTATTCCTGCACAGACAATATCTGAGATTGTTCTTATATTTTTATTATTTATTTATTTCTTAATTTATTTATTTATTTATTTTGGTTTTTCAAGACAGGTTTTCTCTGTGCAGCCCTGGCTGTCCTAGAACTCAGTCTGTAGACCAGGCTGGCCTCGAACTCAGAAATCTGACTGTCTCTGCCTCCCAAGTGCTGGGATTAAAGGTGGGCACTACCACTACCTGGTTTGAGATTATTCTTAAATTAGACTGAGATTATTTTTATTTTTTCTTCATTTATCATATGTGTGCTCAATACCTTTATTCCTAAATCTTAATTAATTAATACAAACTACCATAATAGCTACTATAAAATATGCCTTATAAAGAAATGTTTACATTTTAGTTAATTTTCAGAACAATTCTCCATGGTGTGGATAATGCTTCTATTTTATAAAAAATATAAATATAACGATAACTAGAAAGTCACTGATATGAGACTGATTACCATAAAAACTTGAGAAAATTCCCTTTCAGCAATTTTCATAATTTTCAATTTTTCAACAGTTACTTTGTTTAAACTAGTTAATTAAGAATTAAAATATGTATGATGTTAAATATTTATCACAGTTACTAAAATGTAATGAAATAATAATAGATAAAAAGATTGAACTATAAAAAATACAGTATACTTTCGTACAAGTACTCTCTTGCAAATATTGATAAGGTAAGAATAACAAGTTATTTGACTTCTGACATATTTCTGTTATTAAACATAATAAATCCTTGATTTACATTCCTCATTGTGCTAGGAATTTTCAGAAATATGGAGTTAAAAAAACATTTTATAGGTAGAACAATTGTGCTGGCCAGAGTTACATGAATAATTCTTCAAATCTGTACTGAAATTCACCCATAAAGAGAAAGATCATGTCAGAGGAAATGTGGTCATTTCTCATTGTAACTCATTGTCAGCACTCTCTGAGTTCTTTGGCCTTTCCCTACAGCAAGAACTCTCACCTATTACCTACTTTCCTAGTGCTTTCTCAACATAAGAATAAATATTTAAAGTAAAGAGGAGGATTTTGATATAGTGCAGAATTCCATTTGAGAAATGATAAACAAAGAAAACCTGGAACACTGCCAGAAATGAACTTAAAACAACAGACTATAAGATATGAAACAAAAGGGAAAGGAGAGTAAGTGCAACATTAATTGTGAAGCATGAAGAATGGTTCTATGTGAGTGAGGGAACAGCTAAGAAAATGGACGTGGAACACAAGCAGAAATATTTAATAGATTACCTAAATAAAAGAAAACTTAGCACCTGTATCCAGCTAGCAATATAGTTTTAAGCATATTTTAACTTAATAAAATTAATACAACTAAATACTAAATAAATATAATTTAAAATTTAATATTTTATTCCTATTCATTTTAACCCCTAGAAATATCAGTTTTTAAATTCTAAGGATAGAAAACTTTGAAAACTAAAAAAATAACTTTATATATTTAGTATTTTAATTACTTTTTAATTTATAAGTTGAGAAAGAGGCAATGAGCAATGAAAAATGTGGATAAAGCTCCCCGTTACCTTGTGGGCTTTAGTGGTTTGCAATCCTATGTAGGCTATGCATAGGTAAGCACTTTTGTTTTCAATTAAGGTTAGTAGATAATGAATTGCCTTAACACAGACTGCCATATCCTTACACAACTTCTGTTTAAAATTTCATTTTATAAGGGTTCTCAATATCAATTTAAAGTAAAAATGCAGTTATCTTTATATGAATTTGACAGGCAAATATAATTTTTATACTTATTGCCATTAATGAATATGTTGTTCAAATGGTATAAATTGAAATTTGTTGATATTCTATTTTTTTAGAGTTATGTATAAATAGAACTCATAGAGTTTATACTCCAAAGTCATTGAAAACCATGGATAATGAAGAAATTAACCCTAAGGATTAAGTCTCAATTATCATCATCTCAAGGAATCAAAGACAGTGTATACATGTGTGAATTATGAAGACTTACAAAAGGGTAGAAAAGAAATATCTAGATATACCACTTAAATGGGAGAGAATACTTAAAAACCTAGATTTTTTGGTGTCAGAAAAAGTTTTCAAATGAATGGATTGTTTAATATTATGTATGTGATAATATAGGTAATATATTATATATTTATAGTATATTTGTTGTGATATTTTGTCCTTTAAAAAGTATTAATCATCAGTGTTAATAATTTAAAAAATATACCTAAAACTGTTGTAATATGTATGTTAAATTATGTGAAATAAGTGCATGCCATGAGTGAACCCTACTGTGAATTTGGAACAGTTGATGGCATCAGAGATCACATCAAAGGAAATATATTTAGAACACATCTAAGCTGCCACTGGTAACAATGAGATCCAGAGTCAATGGGGTCTTAAAAGAGGTTTGTGATATCTGATGTCCCTCAGCCAGAAGAGTCTATTATAAAGATCATTGTCAGTAAGGCTGCCTAAGATTATATAGCTATGGTCTGCTACTGAAGATGCCATTGATGCCTTTGATCCTACTAGCAACCTGAAGCTATGTTGAGGTCAGTGTTGCATGCTGTGACATGCAAACAAGATGGAGTACATTTTTACTATTGTTGAAAGAGACTCTGGTGAAGGCTATGGTCTGTGATGCTCCTGGTGAATTTCAAAGACCAAAATGATATGTAAGGTTGTTTTGAGGTAAGTATTCTGAGCCAGCACTAGAAATCAGACTAATGTCTGAGATAATACCTATCACAGGAGATTTGAGTGACATTCCTGGTGGATGCACATAACTCCTGATTTCAAATATTCAAAGTACTTTAACATCTGTGATACTACCTGTAAAAGATGCTATGCTGATGTCAGTACTGCGTACTGTGATCAGAAATCAAGATGGAATCCGTTATAACAATTCTGATGGAAGTTGTGGAGATGGCTAAAATTGGTGTTGCTTCGTGAAAGTCTAATGAATTTTAATGTCCATACTCATGCACACAATCATATTGAGGTAAGTATCCTTAGCAGGCAATGGAGAACAGGTTGATATCTAAGATCCTACCAATCACAGGGAATTCAGTTGATAATCTTGGTAAATGCATGCAGCCCCTGATGTTGAACATGCAATGTATTTTGATGCTTGTGATCCTAAATGTAAGAAAAGGATAACTTGATGTCGGTGCTTCATGCTCTAAGGAGAAAGCATGAAGGAGTTCATTATTCCTATGATTTATCACCTTGGTGATAACTACCACTGGTGTTAATGCTTGAAATCTATTGAATTTCATGGTCCATAGTCCTGCCCACAGTCAAATTGAGGTAAGTGTTCTTAGCTGGGATTGAAGATCAGATTGATGTCTGAGATCCTAATCATCACAGGAAATTCGGTTGATGTTCCTAATCCATGCATGCAGCCCCGATGTTGCACATGCAATATGCTTTGATGCCTGTTATCCTACCTGTGAGATGAAGCTATGTTGAGTTAAGTGCTGCATTTTGTGACCATCAATCATGATGGCATCCATTATGTTTGTTTCCTCCAGAAAATCTGGTTAAGCCTATGATTGATATTGCTCCTTGAGTATCTAGTCAATTCCTGGGTCCATACATATGCCAACATTCATATTGAGAAACATCTTCTGAGCTGTCCCTGGAGATGAGATTAATGTTGGAGATTTTAACTGCAAAACGAAATTCAGTTGATATTCCTGATGCATGCAGGTAGCACTGCATAACAACCATGTAATGTACTTTGGTACCTATGATCCTACCTGGATATTGGAGCTATGTTGATGTCACTGCTACATGTTGTGAGCAGCAATCATAATGGAATCCATTATTTCTATTGCTGATGGAGACCTTAGTTATGGCTGTGAACAGTTTTGATACTTGAAGTCAGATGCATTTGAAGGTATGCACTAATGCCTGAAGTCATATTGAGGTAAATATTTTTAGCTGGCACTGAAGGTCAATTTGATATCAGAGTCCATACCTGCCCCAGGATATGCATATTCCTCTTGCTATCAACAAATTATCCTTACTATCACCAGAAGAGTTAGTGATGTCCACAATCTGACGTCCAACCAGAGAAGAGATTTTTTAATGTAATTTCTTCTTCCCATGGAATTAATATTGATGTCACTCATATATGCCTAGAAACAGACACCATGATCCATACTGCTTGTGGACACTTTTTTGTCAGTGATCCCAGATGTCAATAGGATCCATGTTAAAAATCACTAATACAAAGGGCCTACAGAGATTACATTGTTGTCAATCATCCATGTTTTCTCTGCTACCCATGTTTAAACCCATAATATATGGTGATTCTGAAGAAATTGTTGATTACAAGAATCACAGAGGCCACTAGAGTCTAGAGAGAAGTCAGATGTCAGTAAAGTTTCCTATCCTACCTTTAAGAAGAACTATGTTTATGTCAGTGCTGTATGTTGTGAGTATCACTCTTGATGGCGTCCATTATTCCTATTTTCTCTGAAGATCCTCGTTATGGCTATGGTTCCTGTTGCTGCTTGAGAATCTAGTCAACTCCAGGGTCGATAATAATACCCAAGGTAATACTGAGGAATACGTTCTGAGCTGGCCCTGGAGATGAGATTGATGTTGGAAATTTTACCTGTAAAAAGAAATTCAGTTTATTTTGCTGACACATGCAGGTAGAGCTGCATAAAGATAATGTCATATACTTTGATGCCTATGATCCTACGTCCATATTGAAGCTATGTTGATGTCACTGTTGTATGTTGTGAGCAGCAATCATGATGTCGTCCATTATTCCTATTGCTGGTGGAGACCCTTTTTATGGTTGTGATCTGTTTTCAACTTGAAAGTCTGATGCACGTGAAGGTACATAAAAATGCTTGAGGTCATATTAAGGTAAGTATTATTTTGCTGGAACTGTTGAACAGGTTGATTATCTGAGAACATACATGCCACAGGAAATGCATATGGCCCCTGCTGTCCACAAATTATGGTCACTACCCCTAGAAGCCGTAGTAATGTCCACGATCTGATGTGTAACCCAAGAAGAGATTTAAGAACTTAATATCTTCTTCTCTTGGAATTAATGCTAATGATACTGATATGTACCTGGAAATATACAGCATGGTCCATACTGTGGTAACATTATTGTCAGTGATCCCCTCTGTCATGAGATATCATGTAAAAATCACTAATCCAAAGTGCCTGCAGATTTTATGAAGATATCAATCCGCTATGCTTCCTCTGTTAGCCATGATTTTTTTAAATTTTTTTTCTTTTATTAGGTATTTTCTTTATTTACATGTCATATTTCCCAGTTTCCCCTCAAAAAAATAAAAACATCAGGAACACAACCCTGTTCCCTCCCGCTTCCCCCTACTCACCACCACAAGTGGCAACATACAACATTGTATGTCCATGACATTTCAGGCCTCCAGAAACCATGATGTCAGTGATTATAGCTACCTTGTGGGACCACAGTAACAGGAGTTTCTCCAATAGCCAATGGAATTTTTACTAATATATATTATCCGTGCTTCTGCCCAATTTATTCAAAGTTTACGGCCATGTGAACCCACATTGTTATCTTAAGCATCCGGCCACTAGAGAAGATGATTCTGTGGATGGTCTTACCTGTCCTTGAAATAGTCTGGATGTGCCTGACATATCTTGGAAACAGATCCAGTGGCATATCCTAGATCCATGATGCTACAAGTAACCAGGTCATCAATGGCCCTGACTGCCACTTTGGACTTGTGTAATGGCATGTGTGATCCCAACTTACAAGCGAAATGTTGGAGATCCTACTGACATCACTCATCCATGCTTGTCCTGGTAAACAAGATTGAGATCCGTACTCAATGTTGTCTTTGAAGAGCTCCATGATGTTTGAGTTCCTACAACCAGAAGCGTCTATTGTGAAGGTCATAATCAGTAATGCTACCTAAGTTTATAATGAGGTAAGTAATGTGTGCTGCTATTGGAGGTGCCTTCAGGAATTGTGATCCTACCTTCATCTTGGAGCTGTAATGATGTAAGTGCTTCTTGCTGTGACCAGCATGTGATACCATGATGGAGTCTATTGTTGATGTATCTGATGGAGACCTTGGTGCAGGCTATGATCTGTATTCTTACCTGAGAATCTGAAGAATTCCAAGGTCTATACTCATGCCCATGGTCATATTGAGGTAAGTATTTTTCTTTGCCACTGGAGATCAGATTGATATCTGAGATCTTACCCATCAGAGGAAATTCAGTTGATGTTCCTGGTACAGGCAAGTAGCTCCTGATGTTGAACGTGCAATGTATTTTGATGCTTGTGATAATACAGGTAGAAGATATTTTTATGTCAGTGCTTCATGCTCTGACCAGCAATCATGTAGGATTCCATTATTCTTATGACTTAAGGAAACCTTGGTGATGGTGGTTATTTTTGTTGTTTATCTAGAATCTAATATATTTCATGGTCCATATTCATGGCCAGAGCCATATACTTAATTAATCTTAGCTGGGTTTTGAGATCAGATTGATTTCTGAGATCCTACTCATCACAGGAAATTTGGTTGATGTTCCTAATCCATGCATGCAGCCCCGATGTTGCACATGCAATACGCTTTGACGCCTGTTATCCTACCTGTAAGAAGAAGGTATATTGATTTCAGTGTTGTATGTTGTGTCCAGCAATCATGATGGTATCCGTTATTTTTGTTTCCTCCAGAAAATCTGGTTAAGCCTATGATTGGTATTACTCCTTGAGTATCTAGTCAATTCCAGGGTCCATACTCATGCCTACAATCATATTGAGATACACATTTTGAGCTGACCCTGGAGAGCAGATTGTTGTCTTACATCCTTGTTTCCCCTTGAAAGGCTTTTACTTTCCCTTATGCATATTTGTTTTGTCTGCTTTCATCCATTTAATGTATAAGACCTCCACTGCAGTCAAATGTATTATTGATGTTAAGGATCTATCCTGTCACTTGAGTAGAATTTTCGAGCATTATTTATTCTGCCCTGGGTACCACTGATGATTCCAATGATACATACCTGGCAATAGACATCATGCTATTCCTCAAGATCCATGCTGCCAATGGCAACCTTGCCAGTGATCCCTGGTGCTACTGGGAACCATGGTAATACTACCACTCTTGCAGTAAAGTGTCTGTAGAAATGATGATTGTACAAATCATCCATGTTCCTGTCAGGAGCCAAGTTGAAATCCATAGCCAGTGTTACTTCTGAAGATATTGTTACTATCAAGCTTCCCTGAATCCAGCAGAGTCTGTGATTAAGTTCAAGATAAAAGGGGCTGCCTCTGATCATGTTGAGCTACAATTTTTGTAATTTTTTAAGTCATATAGGGGAAAATACCATTGTTGTATGTTCATGAGAATTTAGGCCTCCAGCAGCCATGATGCCACTGACCCTGATACTGCATGTGACTATAATATGAATGGCTCCATCTGCCAATAGAATTTTTATGATGTCAGTATTCCATACTTCTGAAAAATTTAAGTGAAGTGTCCTGTAATTTGTAAACATTTTGATATAAAGGTCCATTCTTCCACTAGAGAAGATGTTTCTGTACATGGTCATACCTGTCCTCTGAAACTATCTTGATGTTCCTGATATTACCTGGCAACATCTACCATGATATATCCCAAATGCCTGTTGCCACAGACAACCAGGTTGTGACTGATACAGACTGCAACTTTTGAGTAAATTAATGACATCTATGATCCCAACTGCCAAGGAAAATGTATTGATATTATTCACCCATGCTGCCACTGGTAACCATGGTGAAACCCATAGTCTGTGTGGTCATTGAAGAGCTCAAGTTTGTCTGTGATCCATCAGCCAGAAGAGTCTATTGTGAAATTCCTGGTCTGTACTGCTTCCTAAGGTCATAATGAGGTAAGTACTATGTGCTGCTACTGGAGACCATTTTATGTGTGTGATCCTACCTGGAACCTGAAGATATGTGGATGTCAGTACTGCATGTCGTTAAAAGAAATCATGATGGAGTCATAGTTCCTGTTGCTAATGGGGACCAATGTGATGGCTATGATCTGTGCTGCTGCCTGAGAATCCATTAAATTCCAAGTTTCATACTGCAGTGAAGATCATTTTTAGGTAAGTTTTCTGAGATGACTCTGGAGATCAGATTGATGTTTAAGATCCTACCTGTGAAAGGAAATTCCATAAATATCAATCATTCATGCTCTCAATGTTGACCATGTAATGTATAAGATCCTTATTGGCACCAGAAGAGGTAATGATGTCAAGGATCTATCCTGACAGTGTAGAAAAAGTTTATCTTCTTCCATGCCCTCTGAATCAATTTTGATGTCATTGATATAAACCTGGAGCAACAGACAAAATGGTATTGCCAAAGATCCATGCAACTATTGGCAACCTTGTAGATTGTTATGTCTGCTGTCACTAAGAACCATGTTAATATTACTAATCCAAAATACCTGCAGAAACTATGATGATATAATCATTCCTGATGCCTCTTGTAGTCATATTGAAACACAGTCCATGATAATTCTGATAAGATTATTAATGTCAAGGAACCCTTAGGCCAAGCATAGTCTAACATGAAGTTCAAGGACATTACCACTCCCTCAGGTCATGTTGAGTTCCATGTTCTATGTTATATTGAGGTCACATGTATAATGGCAACAGAGACTACTGTATGTCCATGAGACTTTAGGTCTCTAGCAGCAGTGATCCCTGCTGCCTTTTGTAACTATATTAATATGAGTGCCTCCAACTGCAAACAGAATCTTTATTGATGTCTCTTATCCTTGCTTCTTCTTACCTTATGAGAATTGTCCTGCCATCCAAAATCATATTGATGTCAGGAACATCCTGCCACTAGGGAAGAGATTTCCGTACCACACCTCTCCTCTGAAACTATCTTGATAGTCCTGATACTTTGAGGTCACATATAGAGTGACAACAGAATTTGTTGTGTCCATGAGACACCAGGCCTCTAGTAGCAATGGCACTGATCACTGATACTTCTTGGGACCACAGTGCTATGAGTGTTTCCAACTACCAATTGAATCTTTCATGATGTTATGGATCAGATTATTGCTCAAAAATTTTGAGGTCCATAGTCAGTGTTGTCTTGGAAGAACTCCCTGATATCTGAGATTCTTCATCTAGAAGAGTTGATAGTGATGTTCATAATCAATAATTCTGCCTAAGTTCTTAATGAGGTAAATGTTGTGTGCTGCTACTGAATGTACCTTTGATACCTGTGATCCTACTTGGAAACTGATGCTATGTTGATGTCAGTGCTACTTTATGTGGCCAGCAATTATGATGGAGTCCATTGTTCCTATTGCTGATGGAGACCTTGGAGATGGCTGTGATCTGTGCTGCTGCTTGAAGGCATGCTGAATTCTAAGGTCTGTACTGACCCTTGAGGTCATACTGAGGTAAGTGTTCTAAGCTCACACTGAAGATCAGATTGATACCTGAGATCCTAACTTCCACAGGAAATTCAGTTGGTATCCCTGATATTTACATGTAGCCTCTGCTGTGGACCATGAGTTCACTGATAGATATATCATGGAAAGAGATACCATTGCATTTATAAACTCTTAGACACCACAGGCATCCACGTTGTCAGTGATCATTTCTCCCACTTGGGACCACATTAATATGAATGACTCTAACTGCCATTAGAATCTATATTGATGTCAGCGATGTGTGCTTTTGTCACCTGTGGGATTATTGTTGAGGAGGATACTCTCAGCTATAACAAATTTGATATAAATGATCCATCCTGGCACTATAGATATGCTTTCTGTTCACTGTCCTACCTTCCCTGTGAAACTATTGTGATGTTCCTGATACTTCCTGGGAATAGACACCATGGGATATCCAAGATCCCTGATGCCATAGGCAACCAGGATTTTAATGATCCTTACTGATACATTGGGCCAGAATGTGACATCAATTATCCTATTTGTTATGAGAAAGTATTGTGCCTAAACCACATTGATATCAATAGACAATGTTATCTCTGAAGAAGTTCATGGTCAATATCCATAGTTTCTAGGTCCTAGTAAAACCCTATTGATGACAGCTATCTGTGTTGTTTCATGAGAACAGGCTTAATTCCAAGGTCCATAATGATAGGTATGGTCATATTGAGTTAAGTATTCTTTGCTTGTACTAGAGATCATATTGATATATGAGATTCTACCTGTCACAAAAACTTTGGTAATATCTCTGATACATTCATGTATTTTCTATTTTTAGACCTTGTTATAAGTAATATCCTTGTTGCTAACAGAAGAGCTATTGATATGATTGAACCCTCCTGCCACTGGAGAAGAAGTTTATGTCAATAATAACTTCTGCCCTCTGAATCTATGCTGATGCCAGTGATACAGCTGTAAATATACATAATACTATATCGAGGATTATCTGCTACCAATAGCAAACATCATATTAGTAATTTGTCCAGCCACTTTGGGCCATGATGATGATATCAGTAATCTCAACTGCCAACATAAATATAGTGATGCCACTCAACCATGCTGCTACCTCTAACTATGTTGATATCTGTAGACATTGCTGCCTCTGAAGAGCTTGGTGACATCTGTCATCCCTGTTGATAGAAGAGTCGGTTATGAAGTTCCTAGTCAATACTTCTGCCTGCATCATACTGACTTAAGCGTACTGTGCTGCAACCAGAGATGAGTTTCATCTCTGTGACCTGAATTGCAACTTGAAGCAATGTTGATGTCAGTGCTTCCTGCTGTGTTCAGTAATCATGATGGTATTTATTGTTCCTATTAAGATATGACAGGACTTCAAAATGTATGAAATGCCTGTGATATATGTATGTAGGGCCTGATGTTGACTGTATTATACATAAGATCTTTAGTGCAACTAAAGAAACTTTTGATGTCAATGATCCATCATGCATATGAAGAAGAAGTTGATGTTAACATTCTTTTCTACCCTCTGAATCTATGCTGGCGTCAATGATACACATGGAAACAGATACTGTAATTTTATCCAAGATCCATGCTGTCACAGGCAACCTTGACTTCAGTGATCCATGCTGTGAGTATTATGTTAATATCACTACTGCATAGCACCTCCAGAAACTATATTGATGTCCATCATCCATGCTGAAACTAGTAGCTATGTTGAATGCCATAGTCTCTGTTGCTTCTAAAGAAACTGTTAATGTCAATAAACCCTATGGCTACCAGAGTCTCGGGTAAAGTTCATAGTAAAGACTGATAATTAAAGTTATGTTGGGTTTCTGTGATATGGTGAGGTCAGTGATACATTGTGGCAATAGATATCAGACATTAGAGTCTATACTGATGCCAGTGATCCATTTTTCTGCCATCTAAGACGATGTTATATATGAAATATGTGCTGTGTGCTGTACCCTTTTTGATGTAAAGGATACATCCTGACATTACAGAAAAAAAAAATCTGTCCATGGTCTAATCTGTCTGCTGAAACTGTGTTGATGTCACTGATACCTCCTGGAAGCAAGCACCATGATGTATCCTAGATCACTGCTGCCTCTGGCTTACCAGCAACCATGATGATGTCTATTGTTCCAACTGAGATCCTACCTGCCACAGGAAACTAGGGTGATGTCCCTGTATATATGAATGCAGTCTCTTCTAAGATCCTAACTGCCACCACAAGAACTATTGATGCACATGTTACATTCTGGCAGAGATTTGTGTTGCCAGCTGTAACCATTTTAATTTCAAGAATCCATCTTTCTACTAGAGAAGAAGTTTAGGTCCATGATCTGACATATGAAGTTAAACTGTGATGTCCCTAATCCCTCCCTGGTAACAAACATTATGGTATATCCCAGATCTATGTTACCACAGGCAGTGAGATGTTAACAATCCCTGGTCCCACTATGGACCAGGATGATTTTATCAGTGATTCCCACCTACCAATAGAAATATATATTGATGTCACTCAACCCTGCTGCCAGTGGTAACCATGTTGACATCCATATCAAGTCTTGACTCTCAAGAGCTTAGTGATATTTATGAGCCCTATTGCCATAAAAGTCTGTCTGGAAGATCATGGTCAAAATGCTGCTTAAGTTCAATTTGAGTTATGTGTTCTGAACTGCCACCTGAGAGATGTATATGAATCTGATTTGTAACCAGAATCTATGATGATAGCTGAGCTGCTTGCTGTCACTAGCAAACAAGATAGTATTCATACCTCCTAGTGAGATCCTACCAGCCACAGGAAACTGAGCCCCAAGGTGATTTCCCTGATTTATGTGTGCAGCCTCCAATATAGACCATATTATACAAAACATCCTTACTTCTACCAGAATGATGTAAATTATCCATGCTACCAACAATAGACATGTTGAAACCCCTAGTCCATGTTGCTTCTGAAGAGATTGTTAACGTCAAGGAGCCCTGTGATGACAAGAGACTATTCTGATCTTTATGGTCAATACTGCTGCTTGAGGACATCCTAAGTGTTGTGAGATATGTTATATTGAGGTCGCTGATATATTGTTGGAAAAGACACCATTGTTTGTCCATGATCCTTGATGCCAGGAGCAACCAGGATATCAGTACTGCCACTTGGAATGGCATATGAGTTACACCAACTGCTACCAAATTTTATACTAATATTAGTGATCCACATGTCTGCAGCCTGATAACATGTTAGGTACAAGATGTGTGCTGCTAGTTGTAACCAATTTGATGTCAAAGATCCCCTGCCACTAGAGCAGATATTTCTGTCCATGGTCTGATATATCCTATGAAGTTGTGTACATGTCAATGGTACCTCTTGGCGACAATCACCATGGTTTATGTGAGATGTTGGCTGCCACCAGACAACAGCATACTAGTGATCTCTGCTGCTATTTTGGACCACAATGATGATATCACCGATCCCAATTGCAAATGGAAATATATTGATGTCAATCATCTCTGCTGCCAATAGTAACTATGTTGACATCCACAGTTAGTGTTGACTTGGAAGATCTTGGTGATATTTGTGAGCACATTACCAGGAGAGTCTATCTTGAAGTTCATGGATAATGCTGCTGCCTAAGTTCATGTTAAATGTTCTGAGATGGTACCTGAGAGATATGTGTGATCATACTTGCAACTGGAAGCTATGATGATAATAGTACTGCCTACTGTCACAACAATCAAGATGATGTCCATAGAACTTATTGAGATACTACTTGCCATAGAAAATTATGGTGATTTCCCTGATGCATGCATGGAGCCCTCAATATATACCATATTTGCTATTGATATTGATGATCCATCCTGCCAGAGATGTGCTCTCATCTGTAACCATTTCTGTGTCAGGGATCCTTCCTTCCACTGCAAAAAAAAGGGTTATGTGCATGATCTCTCCTGCCCTCTGAGTCTACGCTGATATCACTAATATAACTGGCAATAAACACCATGGAATCTATGCAATGTCAAAGCTGTACATCTGCTACATATGTTAGGGTGGGGCAGGTTCAGCCTGTAAAAGTTCTTTGGTTGTTGGTTCAGTACCTGAGAGCCCCAAGGGTACATGTTAGTTGAGGGTTTTTGGTCTTTGTTTGGAGTTCCTATCCCCTTTGGGGCCCTCAATCCTTCCCCGAACTCTTTCATAAGAGTCCCCAATCTCCATCCAATATTTGGCTGCTGGTGATTGTATCTGTCTGAGTCATCTGGTAGGTAGATGATAAATTTTGGGTCAAAATTTTTATGGATGGGTAAGTGTGCCTGTAGATCTACTGGGGTTCCTACATGTTTGTAGGAGGTAGCCGCTTCAGGTTCCATAAGCCCAATGTTGTAAGTCACAGCCAAGTTCACCCTCCTTGATTTTGGGGTGTCTCCCCTAACCCAAGCCTCTGTCACATCCTCAAGATGCCCACCCCCCCCACACACACATCTTGACCCCTGCAAGTTGCAGATTTCCATATTGACTTATAAGTAAGTCCATAACATTCAAGCCCTTTGGGTCTGGATTATCTCACTCACAATGATATTCTCAAGTTCCATCCATTTGTCTGTAAAATTCATGTCTATATTTTTAATAACTGAATAGTACTTCATTGTGTAGATGTACTATATTTTCTTTATTTATTCTGCAGTTGAGAGATGTCCTAGGTTGTTTCTAGTTTCGGGCTATTAAAAATAAAGCTTCTGTGAACATAGTAGGGCAAATGTCCCCATAGGATGGTGTAGCATCTTTTTGGGTATATACCCTGGATTGGTATAGTGGAACCTTGAGGTAGAACGATTCACACTTTTCTGAGAAACCACCAAATATATTTCCAAAGTGGTTGTGCAAGTTGTACTCCCACTAGCAACAAATGAGTGTTCCCCTACTCCACATCCTCACCAATATATGCTATTATTTGAGTTACTGATCTTAGTCATTCTGTTTGGTGTAAGATGGAATCTCAGAGTTGTTTTGATTTGTATTTCCCTGATGACAAAGGACTTTGAACATTTCTTTAAGTGCTTCTCAGCAATTAGAGATTCCTTTTTTGAGAAATCTGTTTAGTTCTGTACTCCATTTTTTAATTTGGTTGTTTGAGTTGTTGCTGTCTAACTTTTTGAGTTCTTTATAAACTTTGGATATTTGCCCTCTGTCAGATGTAGGGTTGGTAAAGATCCTTTCCCAATCTGAAAGCTGCTGTTTTTCCTATTGATAATGTCCTTTACCTTACAGAAGCCTTTGAGTTTCATGAGGTCCCATTTATCAATTGTTGATCTTAGAGCCTGAGCCATTGTTGTTCTGTTCAAAATGTTGTCTCTTGTACAATGAGTTCATAGCTATTCCCCACTTTCTGTTCTATTAGATTCAGTGTACACAGTTTTATGTTTAGGTATTTGATACATTTGGACGTAAGTTTTGTGCAGGATGATAGATGTGGATCTGTTTGCATTATTCCATACGTAGACATCCAGTTAGTCAAGCACCATTTGTTGAAGATGTTTTGTTTTTTCTGTTGCATAGTTTTGCCTTCTTAATAAAATTCAAATATCCATAGATTTGTGGGGTTATGTCAGGGTCTTCCATTACCAATACCATCCAGTTTTTTAAAAAAACTTTTATTGCATTATGATGAGAAAAGTTACATGATTTCAATTTATCTGAATTTGTTAACATTTAAAAACATATTTCAATTAAATATAATTGAATCACATTCTTGTTTCCCTTTTGTACCACTGCTCCTCCCAGAGACATCCCCTTCAATACCTACAATATCTTTTTTGTCATATACCTTAAAATTTATAAAATATTATAACTATAATAAGTATTATAAAAGTTGTTTGATATAAAACAACAATCAATTTAACACTCTTATGTAGGTGCTCGTCTACAACAATAGTGAAAATACATTTTTCTCAATATAAATTTTAAATAACTCCAAACATATTAACTGTATACTTAAAAATATGTCACTACTAGTATTTTCTTAAATGAACATGAATATATAAAGTCTTTTTGCTTGTTTTGTATTTAGTAGAGTTTAAAATCTTGGCTCATGTTGGGAACCATGAGAGACCTGAGAAAAACATCCTGCCCCAGAGACCTGAGAAAAACATCCTGCCCTAGAGACCTGAGAAAAACATCCTGCCCCAGAGACTTGAGATAAACATCCTGCCCCAGTTGTCTGAGAACCTTGGGAAAAATATCCTGCTCTCCAACTACAAGATCCAGGTTGCCTTGAGAAAAACATCCTGCTTGGCCCTGAGATAAGAAACATTCAGTATACCATAACTTCTGAGAACTTCCTCCCACCCACGACTTCCCCCCGGGGTCTCAGCCCCAGAAGATCTTGTAAACTTCCTTCTCCCTCCTTCCTCTCCCCCTCCCCTTCAAGATTTTTGCTTTAAATATGCTCTGCTCAACCAAGTAAATGACTCTTGACAAGCAATGCTTCCTTGAGTCCTGTCGTCTCTCTCGCCCATTCTTTATTCACAGGTAGTGACTCTCCTCGATCCCCCGAATAACTTGACCTGCAGGCCAGGGCAGGTGGCGCCCAAAGTGGGGTTCAAGGTACAGGTCACCTCCTGGATGGATTAAGATCGATCGACCTTTGTCTTCATGACTGATGCTGCTCGCCCAGTCGCTCCAGTCATTAGGTAAGTCATCCATCTTAGACATCTCAAGAATGGGCCATTCCATATCTAAAGATGTCCACTTTATAAAGAAGTTAAAAGAGGTTCTCAGAGAGAGGGGCATAATGGTAAAGAAAAAGGACTTGGTAAAATTTTTCATCTTTATCGATGAGACATGTCCTTGGTTCATGATAG
>NC_045030.1:50262499-50266013 GCF_008632895.1 Mastomys coucha | reverse complement strand
CTCTCTTCTATACCTGTTATCCTTAGGTTTGGTCTTCTCATTCCATCCTGGATTTCCTGGATGTTTTGAATTAGGAGCTCTTTGCTTTTTGCATTTTCTTTGACTGTTGTGTCAATGTTTTCCGAGGTGTCTTCTTCCCCCGAGATTCTCTCTTCTATCTCTTTCATTCTGTTGGTGATGCTTGCATCTATGGTTCCTGATTTCTTTCCTAGGTTTTGAATCTCCAGGGTTGTCTCTGTTTCAGATTTCTTTATTGTTTCTATTTCCATTTTTAGGTTCTGACCATCCAGTTTTTAATACTGTTGTTCTGCAGTATAGCTTGAGGTCAGAGATGGTGATACCTCCAGAAGTTCTTTATTGCTAAGTATTATCTTATCTATTCTTGGTTTTTTATTCATCTGTATGTAGCTTAGAATTGGATTTAAATGCCTTTATATAATTGTTTTGGAATTTTGATGGAATTGCACTGAATCTTTAAATTGCTTTTGGTCATATGGCAATTTTCATTATGCCAATCCTACTGATCCATGAGCATAGGAGATCTTTCCTTCTTCTGATATCTTCCTCACTTTCTTTCTTCAGGCAGTTGACATTCTTGTCACATGGTATTTTCACTTGCTTGGTTAGAATTACACAAAGACATTTTATATTATTCTTGGCTACTATAAAGGTTGTTGTTTCCCTAATTTATTTATCAGTCTATCATTTATAAGAAGGAGGTCTAATGATTTCTTTGAGTTAACTTTATATTCAGCCAGATTGCTGAAGGTGTTTATCAGATCACTTATGTATACTGTCATACCATCCACAATAATAATACTTTCACTTCTTTCTTTCCAATTTGTATCCACTTGAATGCTTTCAGTTGTCTTATTACTGTGGCTGTATACTGGCTGATTTTGTGTGCCAACTTGACACAGGCTGGAGTTACCATAGAGAAGGGAGCTTCAATTGGGGAAATGCCTCCATGATATTCAGCTGTGGAGCATTTTCTCAATTAGTCATTAAGTGGGTAGGTCCCCTTGTGGGTGGTGCCATTCCTTGGCTGGAATTCTTGGGTTCTATAAGAGAGCAGGCTGAGCAAGACATGGGAAGCAAGCCTGTAAGGAACATCCCTCCATGGCCTCTGCATCAGCTCCTGCTTCCTGACCTGCTTGAGTTCCAGTCCTGAGTGGGCAGCCTTCTCTTACCCTTAGTTTTGTGAAACTGTTTTAAGTTTCTCTTCATTTAATTTCATGTTGATCATTTGATTCCAATATATTGCTTGGTGACATTTAGGCATGTGTCTTGTATTCTTGATCTCCCTAAGACTTTTACATGAAGGGTTTGGATTTTGGCAAAGGCTTTTTAAGCATCCTTTGAGATGATCACATGATTTTTTTTCTTTCAGTTTGCTAATATGTTGGATTATTTTGATGGATTTTTCATATACTGAAGCATGCCTGCATCCCTGGGATGAAGCCTATTTGATTATTGTGGATGATACTTTTGATGTATTCCTGGATTCGTTTTGCAAGTATTTTGTTGAGTACTTTTGCATCATTATTCATAAGAGAAATTGGTCTGAAGTTTTCTTCTTTGTTCAATGTTTGTCTGATTTTGGTACCAGGGTGACTGTTGATTTATAGAATGAGTTTGGCATTGTTCCTTCTGTTTTATTTTCCTTTGTTACTGACTATATGGTCAGTTTTGTAGAAGGAACTATGACATGCTAAAGAGAAGGTATATTCTTTTGGGTATTGATGAAATATTCTATAGATTTTTCTCTGTTTAGTTTTGTCTGTATCATCTGTCAATTGGCAAGCGTGGAATATGGAAGTCTCCCACTGTTGTGTGGGGTTTGATATGTGATTTAAAATTTACTAATGTTTCTTTTACAAATGTGGGTGCCCTTGTGTTTGGACCATAGATGTTCAGTATTGAGATATCATTTTGGTGGATTTTTCCTTTGAGTACTAACTGTCCTTCTCTGTCTCTTTTGATTAATTTTGGTTGAAAGTCTTTTTTATTAGATATTATAATTGCTACTCTTCTTTGGTCCATTTGTTGAAAAACTTTTTTCTAGCCCTTTACTATGAGGCAGTGTCTATCCTTATTGCTGAGATGTGTTTCTTGTATGCAGCAGAATGATGGATTCTGTTCTTGCACCAATTTGGTTAGCCTGTGTCTTTTTAATGGGGAATTGAGTACATTAATGTTGAAATTAATGACCAGTGGTTAACAGTTAAGTCCTATTATTTTGTTGCTTTTGTTGTTGGTGGTGGTAGTTGTGTTGTATATGTGTGTGCTTCCTTTATTTTTGCTGGTATGGAATTGCTGTTTTGTTCTACCTTAAATTGGAGTATTCCTTCTAGTATCTTCTGCAGGGCTGGAATTGTGGACAAATAATGTTTAAATTTGAATTTGTCTTGAAATAAATTGTTTTATTTATCCATGGTAATTGAGAGTTTTGCTGGGTATAGTGGCTTCTAGCTTTGAGAGTCTCTGTTGAGTAGTTAGGTGTAATTCTACTTGGTCTGCCTTTCTATGTTACTTGCCCCCAGTATAGCTAGGGGTGCCCTAGAGGATTCAGCAAGCAGGGAAGATGGTTGGGGAAGGGAAACTAAGTTCTATGGTCCAGGGTCTGGAGGTCTGATAAAGGTAGGTGGAGAGGTTTTGGGAGAAGCACAATGAAATTATTTTATGATTGGGGCTTACCACAAAAGGAGGAACTATATTACTATGTCACAGAATTAGGAAAGTTGAAAACCGGTGTTGTATAAAGGGTATCATTACCCCCTTTATGCAATCAAGAACAACTTCAACTTTTTCTATAAATTCAAATACAACATTCACTTAAAGCACTACCACTGACATGTTTTCTAGTTGAGTTGCAATACCACCAAATGAATTTTAATCCACGAAGTATCTCTTTAACTTAACAATGTTATCAGCTTTCAAAACTTAGCATCCAATGACATGACATTCTCCCATGCCAAAGTATTTTAATCACTTCTTTTCATTTGCTCTTAGCTCCTTCACCCATCTCTGAATTTTTGCAATCACTCTATAAAATTATAATTCAAAAGAATAGAATATTTACTTTGCCTACAGCTATATATAGTTAAAAAAAGTCACAAAATTATGCTTCAATTGCATCTTCACTGTCAGTGATTAAATTTTATTGTTCTATATTACACTTATACATTCTCAAATGGCTATTTTATATTTTTCCTCACTTTTGACTATCCCAAATGTTTCTAATGTCATTCTATCAACAGAAATTCTTTCTTCCTACTGCATTGTGAAAATTGAAGCATTCATAAGACTATTTCCAAAGTCTTGCATTGCCATATCACTTTATCTGCCACTTACTTTACTTTTCTGACTTTTGGCTACATAAAAGCAAGCATTCCATCATTTATCTCCTACAATGATGGGCAGCAACCATAGACCAAAGATGTTTGCATTTTAATCTGTAGAGTCTGACATTTTATCTCCTATGAAAATAGATTATAGAGATATCCAGAAATTT
>NC_045030.1:50261712-50262488 GCF_008632895.1 Mastomys coucha | reverse complement strand
GTTCGTTGGTTACCAGAGTGTCTGGTCAAATTGTTTAATCCCCCTCCCCCAGGGGACCCTCCTGGGGAAAATATTAATTCTGTTTCCCTGTAGAATGCTGTTTCATTTGGTCCTGGCCTATATTTTATCTCCAAATGTGAGTAGTTTGTTACACCCTCGGGACCCCTATATGATTTACAACTTTACATGGGTTGTTATTAATCAGGCTGGTGATGTTGTTAATTCCACATCTAAACTTAATACCATTCCCCATTGGCCCACCCTACAAGTAGATCTCTGTGTGCTGGCTCTTGGGGCCGACCCAGATTGGGGTACTCCTTGCACCTTTTGGCCACACATTCCCTTAGAAACAGGCACGAATGATCCTGCACGTGACCCCCCCACCCCCGGCCTGTTACAATCATAGAAGTAGGGATGCCCTCAGTCTCCTTCCAACTTATGTCTGCCCCGGCTCCCATGGACGCTGTGAGCTTAATCACCAGTGCAGATTCTCCCCCGATTATTTCTGTAGAAGTTGGGGTTGCAAAACCACCCGAGACACTTACTGGGGCCCCTCCTCTTCATGGGACCATATTACTGTTACCAGATTGAATCCTCCCACGACCCCTAAATTTGAAAAGTGCAAGAATTGGTACAACACCCTTTCTATACAATTTACAGCCCAGGGGGAAAAACATTCCTGGGGAACTAGGCCTTTTGAATGGGGAATTCGAGTGTATAAAGGAGGAAAAGATTTTGGTCTTACTTTTAAACTTCAACTCCATAAAGAAGTCCCC
>NC_045030.1:50259429-50260851 GCF_008632895.1 Mastomys coucha | reverse complement strand
GGTAATCGGGATTGGTGCATTATGGTTATCCTCCTCCCTTGCTTCTCTGTTCATAACCCTGAAGAATTATTGAATTTTGTAGAAAAGGGGGTATCCATCGACCCCAGAATTAAAAGAGAACCTATTACAGCTCTGACCATTGCCACTATTCTTGGCATTAGCACCGTGGGCACAGGCACAGGCATTGCCTCTCTGATTATATCTAAATAAGGCTTTACAGAATTACAGTACCTTATTGATAAAGACATTACCAACATGAGAGATGGTATACAAGAACTTAAAGATTCTATTGACTCCCTGGCTGAGGTGGTCCTCCAAAATCAGAGAGGCCTTGATTTACTATTTCTAAAAGAGGGAGGTCTGTGTGCTGTCCTCAAAGAAGAATGTTGTTTTTATGTAAGTAAGACTGGATTGGCTCAAAATAGTTTATAGATAAAGTTACTAAGGCTCTAGAAGAATGTCAAAAAGCCAGAGAGAAACAAGAATCTTGGTATCAAAATTGGTTCTCTGCCTCCCCATGGCTCACCACCCTCCTTCCTAGCTTACTTGGACCATTTGTGGGCCTCCTTCTTCTTCTCTCCTTTGGCCCTTGGGCCTTCAATCATCTCACTACCTTTGTTAAGAATCAGGTTGACTCTGCTACCAAACTGGTGCAGGTCCACTATCATCGCCTTGACACTGAAGAGCCATCACAGGCTCCCATCTCTGTGGTCCCTCGTGCCCCAGACTCCTTGCCCTACAGCCAACCTCTCAACTTTCGGGTCTTACAAGAAGGACACTGGAAAGATAGGTTTTGCCTTGGGTCTCACTAGGAATGGTCCATCCCATCTCCCCCTCTACTCAAATAGCCTAAGGCCATCAGCCCTGACCCACCCTGGCTCTCTCCCCATGACAAGGGACCTGGTAAGTCAGAGATGGAGCTGGCATCAAGTCTCGACCGCCTGAGACAGGGCAGCCCCATGTGTGGTGGTTGACCCAGTGACTGGTAAGAGTTTGAGCATTGCCCTCTACCAGGCTCAGGCTCCCATCATGAGACCTCAAAGATAAGGTTGAGAGGCCTCCATCCAGGGCAGTTCACTGTGATGGCCCAATTGACCTTAGTACACAGACACGGGGGAGATTTTGGGAACCATGAGAGACCTGAGAAAAACATCCTGCCCTAGAGACCTGAGAAAAACATCCTGCCCCAGAGACTTGAGATAAACATCCTGCCCCAGTTGTCTGAGAACCTTGGGAAAAACATCCTGCTCTCCAACTACAAGATCCAGCTTGCCTTGAGAAAAACATCCTGCTTGGCCCTGAGATAAGAAACATTCAATGTACCATAACTTCTGAGAACTTCCTCCCACCCACAACTTCCCCCCGGGGTCTCAGCCCCAGAAGATCTTGTAAACTTCCTTCTCCCTCCTTCCTCTCCCCCTC
>NC_045030.1:50250875-50253668 GCF_008632895.1 Mastomys coucha | reverse complement strand
TCTGCCTTTGTTGAGACAGGGTTTCTCTGTGTAGCTGTGGTTGTTCTGGAACTCATTCTGTAGACCAAGATGACCTCAACCTCAGAAATCCACCTGCTTCTGCCTCCCAAGTGCTAGGATTAAAGGCATGTGTCACCACTGCCCGCTTAGCATCATGTTTACTTAACTGTATTGTTTAAAAATATACTCCCCTCAAATAATAAAATTCTCTGTTCCTATATGATTTTATCTTGACTTCATTTTTGTCATCTGCTTAAATTTAAATTTTTCAGGAGTATAATCCTTGGTTCCAATTTCTTTTTTTTATTGTTTCCATTTTTATAATCCTTTGAATTACAATCATAATAGAATTCCTAAAATTATAAGATTGTTGAATTAATGTCTGATCTTCAGTGTTAACCTTACTGGGTCATCACTAATATTTAAAATAGCTTAATAAATAACATCATGGATAGATGTTTTGTCTCTGGCTTTCAGGAGAGCACAACATTATTTTTGTCCTAATTATTCAGCTATACCTTATCTTTGTCATTTGTTGAACTTAAATATCATCAAAAATATACTAGAAGGTTCATAGTTCTCTCCATAGTGTTTCTTCACTGTTATCAACTTTTATTTTAATTTAATTATCTTCAACACTTAGTCATTAGAATATCATCATATGGTAGTGACTTCTAAATACATGGCACTATTCCAGAATTTTACCTAGAAAGCTGTGTATCCATCTGACAATCACCTTCATTTTGGTAGCATTGGGAAGCTCTGGTAATAATCATCTTTTGTTAGTAATACAGCTAAAAATAATCACAAATATTGAATTTCCTCTTATATGAGTCTATTAGCCTTTAAGCTTTATGTACATATTTTTAAAATTAGAATAACCTTAGCCATTATGAAGCTACTAAAGGATCACTGTAGAAGGTGTTGTGTATATATTTTAAGATAGAAGAAATAGAGTATGGTATTATAAAGAGATAAAGAGGAAACAATGAGTAAGGAATAGGTAGACAGGAAGAAGGAAGGACTATAGAGGACATGTGACATTAAAACTATTTGGAGAGGCATATAGAATCTAGCTACTATAGCATATTCCTAAAATATATACATATATGAAAGGAACTCAAATGTAATAGCTACATACTAAGAAAAGACAATGCTCCAGCTAGACATCACATGCTACCAAATTGAATCTAGAGTGCCAAGAATAGGTTGGATATAGCTGAGGGGACCACTTGGATACCACGAATGACCATAAGATATTGCTAAAGCTATTGGTTACCATCCACAACCTGACACTATTGCTGAAAATACTATTCACTGATGAGGGGGACCCTCCAGTGGGCCCTGTCTCCGTGGGTGTTCATGGACTGGAGGAATATTGAGTACCTGTGGAAATAAGCGGGTGAGGGAAGAGACAAAAGAAACCACACCAAGTAGATGTATCAAAGTGTCATTTTACTTAGGGGATAACTGAGTTTATATAACCAGAGGCAGGATTGAGATCAAGGGGAAACCAAAAGTAGCCCATCTTAACATAAACATGAGGTAACCAATGTAAACATAAACACAAGACTGGAGGAGGAACTTGAAAAGAAAGTCCGACAAGCTTTGATCTGAAGCAGTCCGGCATCTACTCCAAAGGAGGCATTCGCAGTCCTGGATCTGAGGGCAGTTTCATTTCGCTTTCGACTCTTGAGGCAAAGGGGAAGGGTGCCCACATTTCACCCTCTCTCCTTAAAAACAATGCAGGGTAATAGGACATTCTCTCGACACATTTGCATGGGTATCACAGCCGGTGCATTAAGACACTCTCTCGCTCACTGATATGAACTGACAGGGTAGAACTGAGTTGGTGACTATCCTAATTATGGCTTCCCCTACCTCTACTCCTCCTGCACTCCCCCTAGTTCCTCCCAATATTCACTCTCATCAAGATTCACTCCCTTTCTGTGTCTCATTAGAAAACAAACAGACTTATAAGAAATAATGTATAATAATATAATAAAATAATAAAATGCAGCCGGGTGGTGGTGGCACACACCTTTAATCCCAGCACTTGAGAGGCAGAGGCAGGCAGATTTCTGAGTTCGAGGCCAGCCTGGTCTACAGAGTGAGTTCCAGGACAGCCAGGGCTACACAGAGAAACCCTGTTTCAAAAAAAAATGATAATAATAAAATGCAATAAATAAAATAAGAACTAATACATTGGAACCAGATAAAACAAACAGAAGAATGAGAGCCCAAAGAAGAAATAAGAAACAGAGATCCATTCTTGCTAGATAACATATTCCAGATTCTCATTAAAACATTAAACTGTAAGCCATAATATATGCAAAGGACCTGGTTCAGATTGTGCAAGTGCTATACAGACTGCCTCAGTCTCTGTGTATTCACCTGTAATTTGCTCATGTTGACTTTGAAGGACTTGCTTTCTTTGTCTCCTCCATTTCCTCTAGCTTTTACACTACTTCTGCATCCTCTTAGGGTTCTCAGAGCCTTCAGATAAAGGAGTATATAGAGACATCAGATTTAGGATTGAGTATTTCAAAATCTCTCATTCTCTTCATGCTGTCTTGCTTTGATTCTATGTATCTTTTCCCATCTGCTGCAGGAGAAACTTCTCTGACTATGGCTGGGGAATACATATATAAAGAAACTTAAATGTAATAGCCACATAATAAGAAAAGACTATATCTTCTTAATAAAGTAGAAGGTAATTATAAAAGAGGTTCACAATTGGATACTCTTCAGAGACTGAGAGATGTTAGAATATACAGATTTAAATTTTATCAA
>NC_045030.1:50228243-50250865 GCF_008632895.1 Mastomys coucha | reverse complement strand
GTGTGTGTGTGTGTGTGTGTGTGTGAGATACTATATATATGTATATATATACATATATACACATGTATTGATATATAATGTATACATATATATACATATATATACATATATACATATATATATATATATATATATACACATCAATCACACTTCAGGGAAGACTGCATAATCAGGAATAGTTGGATAACACAAAACTCTATATGTTTTTGGGTTTTCTTTGTGTCTCTCTGTATGTGTATATGTATATATATGCATGTGTCTATGTGTGTTTGTGTATGTGTATACTTCTTTGATATTTTTTTCTTACTGTGGCTTTTTGTTTTGTTTGTTTTGATACTTTTTTTAGAAGGGGAGCAGGACTGAGGATATGAAGTTGTGTAGGTAAAGAGGTGAGGAGAGTGTGACAGGAGTTGGGGAAAGGCAAATAATATGATCAATATATTGTATGCAATTTTTAAAAAGAGCATAGTTAAAATTCATGGAGTTATTTGTCCTCCCTCTCTGCCTTTATTCCCCAAGGAATAAACCTCATGGCTGATCCAGCTTTGGTCCTACCTGTGATCACTCTTATCCATCTCTCACTCCCTAGAATTCAGTCCCATTGTTTTTTGTCATATGTCATTTCTTAGAGGAACTTTCTACATGGAAATCCAATGATCAGACTAGCCTTGGAATTAAATAGACAATCTCCACTCTATTTCTGTCCTCTATTGCAAATTCCACTCTCAAATTCCCAGTCCTGTAGGAGGCCAACTTCAGGGGATTGACCTCCCTCTCTGCATCCATTATCTTGAGACTCCATCAAGTCTTTCTGCAAATTCTACTTTTCTTTATCCTGCAAATGCTTTGAGCACCCCTTCTAGGCCATTTCAGCTTCTATGTGTCAACCAACAATATCTGGAAACATTCCCTATCTTGAAATCTAGTGGTCACACTGGTCTAGAGATTAGATAAGGAATCTTCACTTTCCTTCTAGTCCTTCATTATAATTTCCCAGTATCATCTACAGACTTGTAGCAGACCACTTGAAGAATGTGTCTTCCTACTCTCAAGTCTATCACCTGTGGACCCTGCAAAACCTTGTGCTGGATCCAGAATTCTTCTGACATTAGAAACCCCTCAGGCCCTCTTCTGGCCCAATCCAAATCCTAGTGAAATGGAAGCAGTAACTAAACATCTCCAAAATAAATGCATAAATAAACAAACAAATATTGAAAGCCATGTCTGTATAACCTGTCATCCGGTTTCCCTAACCAGGCTGCTTTGTGGGGCCACAGTGGGAGAAGATGTGTCTATTTCTGCAGTGTCTTGATGTGCCAAGGAGGAGGGGCTCCTCCTTCTCAGAGGAGAACAGGAGGGATAAATGAAGGGAAATGCTCTGTGAGGAGGAGGACTGTGAGAAGGAAGCAGGCTTCAATCAGGATGTAAAGTGAATAAATAAATTAATTAATAGGAAAAAATGAACATGGATATATAAATTCAGTGCAAAATTCTATCAGAACTACAATGATAATTTCCAATACTCCTCAAATTATTCCTCAAAATAGAAATAGAAATATTGCCTATTTATTTTTATGGGGCACAATTACTCTGGTATCTAAACTACACAAATACACAACAAAGGCAGAAATTTACAGACCAATTTCATTTATGAAAATATATGCACACATTCCCTATAAAATGTTTACAATTCAAATCCACAAACATCAAAAAAGTCATCAGTAGGCTTCATCCCTGACTTCCAAGAATGAAGAGTTGGGGAAAGGATTGAGGGACCCTGAGGGATCCACAATACCACAAGAGTTACAGAGTATACCATCCTGGACTAAGGGAGGGTTCACAGAGACTGATCCACCAATGAAAGAGCATGCATAGGCTGGACCTAGGCTCCCTACATATATGTAGCAGATATGCAGCTTGGTCTCCATGTGGGTCCCCTATCAAATGGAGTGGGGCCTATCTCTGACTCTGATGCCTGCTTTTGGATCCTTTTCCTATAACTGGGCTGCCTTACTTAGCCTTGGTTGTATTTTGGCTCAAAATTTATGATCCAGGGTGGGTTGGTACCCATAGCGAGCCTTCCCTTCTCTGAGGACAATGGAATGAGTGGATGGGTGAGGGGTGTTAGGGTAAAACTGGGAGAAAAAGATAGAGAGAAGCTTCAATCAGGCTATAAAGTGAATTTTAAAAAGGAAATAAAGAATGGGTGGACATTCATTAAACTAATAATTGCAGTCTATCATATACGCAGACTGAATGACAAAAACCACATGATCATCTCATAAGATCCAGAAAAGTATTTTGTAAAAACCAGACAGTCCATTATTTGAAAAAAAATGTCCTGGAGAAAACAGATACATTGAGTATATCAATATAATATTATCTCAACACATTATCTCAACATAAAAAATGTGATTTATCTCAAGCCCACAACTAATATCAACCTATAGAGTAATTCGAAACAATTCCACTTAAATCAAGAACAACACATGATTGTCCACCCTTTGTATACCCTATTCAATATAGTACCTGAAGTCTTAGCTAGGGTGATAAGAAAATGGATCATTGGGATACAAATAAGAACAAGATCTTGGGGATTCAAATAGAAAAAAAAAAGATCATGGAGATACAAGTTAGAAAGGCAGAAGTAAAGGTATTGTTATTTGTAAATGATATGATTGTACACATAAATGATCCTTAAAGCTGAATAATACAGAAATGTTCAACAACCTTAGTCATCAAAGAAATTCAAATCAAAATAATTTAGTATTTCTTTTTATATAAGTTGGAATAGCCAAGAAGAATAAAACATATGCCCTCTCATGCTGGCAACATGAAAAGCAGTGTGGCAGTTCCTCAGGAAGATAAGAATCACTCAGCTCCAGGTTCAGCTATATCACTCTTAGGCATACACCAAAAGACCCTATATCCTATTATGTATGGAGAGATATGCTCATCCACATGTTTATTGCTGTTCTATTCATAATAGTCAGAAATTGGAAGTAGTCTAAATATCTGTCACTGGATGAGTAGATAAAGAAAATGCAGTATACTTGCACAATGTTATAAAATTAAATCAGAAAATTTGAAGGTACTAGAGAAAAATCTCCTTGAGATAGGTAACTTAGAGTCAAAATAACACATATGGTGTGCATTCACTTATATATAGATGCTAGCATTTAAGTCTTTGATAAACAAGCCACAATCCATATAACCACAGAAGTTAGGTAAATAGTAAGGAACTAAAGCAGAGGAAAGAATATTCAAAGGAGGAAAAGTAGAATATTGAGTTATGGGTGGGTGTATGTGGGGATTGGATGTGAAGACAAAACAGTGATAGAGAAGGAACAGGAAGGACAGATAAGTGCTTGTAGAGAGGGAAAGATATAACTAAGGGCCATTTATGAGGGCATATGAAAACCTAACACAGTAGAATAATCTTAAATTATATATGCATATGAATGAAATCTAAATGGAATCACCAAATAAAGGGGAGATGAAACTCCAACTGCACTCACTCAATAACAAATGAAACTCCCAATGGCAGAAATGTGGTATAGCCAAGTGAGTTGTTAAATAGCCAAGCTAAAGAGGACACGTGGAACCCTACAAATAAACAACCCAGGCTATTGAAAATTCTGTTTGTTTTCCACAAACCAATAGTAATTTCCTGTTGCTGATGATAATGCCTAGATAAATCATTGAACCAGGATAAATCATGCTGGTGTTTAAATAGAGACTTCACTCATACTCACTAGTGCTGATGGTACTGGAAGGCACTCATACCGCCAAAGGAGGAAGGTAAATATCAATCCAGATACAAAGCTTTTAACCATTAATAGTAAAGTGTCTGTAAGATATACTGGTGTAATAGTTTCCCAAAAGTTCCGAGAGCACTGAAGAAATATTTGATTAGATTTGAGGCCTACTCTGTAATTTGGAACCTATGATTGACACTGAGACCAGGTACTTAAGACTAGATAGGCCATTGGCCTGTAGTAAACAAAATACTACTGCCTGCTTAATTTAGATAGCAATAAAATGACTCCTAATTTCATTCTGCTATACTCATAGATTAGGGTCTTGCTCAACTATTATCAGAGAAGCTTCCATCTGCAACAGATAGGAAATCACACAGAGACCTACTACTAGACAATGTATAAAGTATAAGAGATCTTAAAATCCTCAGTCTTAATTGAAATGTCTCCATGAAATGTCTCCCTGTCAGGGTTCAGAGAAGTCTACAAAAAATGTGGAACAACTCTAAGACCCTGAGGTAACAGAAGAAACAGGAATCAAAATCTTCCAACACAACAGAGTTGACATGCACCGGGCCTACACAGGTCTAAGCCAGATGGGGTCCTATTAATGAGAGTGAGAAGGTAGCAAAAGCTCCATCCATCTCCCAGATGCCATCAGCAATTGGCAAACACTTTTAAGAGAGAAATCAGTTTTGTCCAATGGAGTCTCACTGAGTATACAGACTATACTTCAGTGCAGTTCCTTATTCCTGCTACTAGTTTGACAATATAAAATAAACTCAATGGTATTTTTGGAGGTATAGAACTTTTACTTATATATTATTTTCTGATTTTGTATTTTACACCTAATTTCTGTATGTGTGATACTCTTAAAGTATCTTCACCTATATGTGTTTCTTTGGCTTTTTCTTCCTTCCTTCCTTCCTTCCTTTTTTCCTTTCTTTCTTTTTCTTTCGTTTTTGTTCTTGTTTTTATTTTATGCTGATTTGTTTATTTATTTCCAGTTGTCTCTTTTTTTCCTAATAAGAACAAGAGAGAACAGGTGTGAAAATAGTTGGGTTGGAGTTAAAGATCTGAGAGGTGTTTGGAATGGGAAAACCATGATCAAAATATATAAAAAAATATTTTCAAATATACATTTAAATTATAAATAATAAAAAAGTAAAATTAATAACACAAACCTGATTTTCAGAGAAATATTTCATACATCTCATTCATTGCAGTAATTTCTACCTCTGCAACTAGTTCAACAAAATGAAATATTATATTGAGAATTGTATTTGCATCAACATACACAAACATATGGCCAATACTGTAAAGAAAACATATTGACAGGTTATTTAAATGTTAAAGTCAATATGATAATCTTTTTAATCTGACATCTTTACAGAATGTCAAATATTTAGGTAGGGCCAAGTAATTATTAAAATACATGTAAACATTGAAAAAGAAAACTATAAATATAGGTATACTGAAATATACAAAAATAATCTTGGTTGTATGAAACATAGCAAACTAAAATTTAAATGCAAAAATAATCTAGAACCTGATCTATGCATTTTTTGATGTTAATTTTATGTTATCATTTCATTTCAATTACGAAAAGGATGGCTTGTTAGTGAATGATGCTAGCTAGTTCAACTTGATAGCTATGAGGTTGAAAAGAAAATACCAGTGTTTTCTGCCTATTATATAGCTATTTCTTCACACTGAAATAACCTGAATTGGAGGGAAGAGGGAATCTCAAGTGGTTCAGAAACTTTATAAAACTTATGAGGTATATGAACCTTAGATATGTCCAAGATTCACAGAGATCCTCTTGAAGATGATAAACGCAGGAAATTATTGCTGAGGAAATCTGCATTCTTCTGGCCAAACTGCTGAAATATCGCTAAACAGCTCCAGGAATGCAGTGTTTCTGAGTCTTTACTTGAACTTGGTTGGGCTTTTTAGTGATGTGGTCATTGCCTTTGAACCATGCTAATAAGTAACCCCTCAATTATGCTCCTGTAAATGAGCTATGAAAGTTATCCTTCTAACCATGGGAAAAGTATTGATTTATTGAGCTATATTGGGTGGAATTGATTCTTTGGTTTAGCATTAGTACCCTAGCTAGAATAAATAGACATTTGTGTATATGCTTGTGAAAGAATAAATGTCACACAATAATGCCTGTTATCAAGAAAATCAAAATCATGCAAATATGAATATGAAATGTTAAAGCTTTAATTAATCTATACAAAACCAGAGACCATCTCCATAAAAATTCAAGTAATCCAACAGATTTGAAATTTTATATAATATATACAAATGAAAGGATATTTAATATATAATATTTAAAACACTACAACATTTCAATGGTAAATATTTATAGAAAATCTTACATCCATTACTTATTACAATAATATAAATTAAGGCAAAATAATATATAGATGTAATCACATAAACATTATTACTATAAAAGAAATGATGTAGTGTACATTAGCACATATGTGTAGCAATTATGATTCCTATATAGTCATATGAGACTGGATATTAATGTGAGCACTGTGTAAAGTTCTCTGCTAATATATAGGACAACTATAGATTAGCATAAGACTTTAATACCAAATATATACATAAGAGAGGTGAATGTTCATATACACTGACAAAATTTACATTTTATGGGAGTTTTATTCATCCTAACCACAAACCCAAAGCAGATTATATGTCCAAAACCAATACAATGCATGCTAATGTTATGATCTATTAACACACAGGAATGATTCAGAAAAAAATAAAACAAGCTGAGTTGATCTTTCAAATACTGAAAATCAAATAAGCACAGATGTAGCAACTTAAAGCAATGTGTTTGCTTGCAGTGCTGAAATGCAGAAACCTAACACTTAATCAATAAAAGGAGGATTGAATATTCTTGTTTGCAGACATCAAATCCTAGTTTGGGACCATACTTAGCACCTAAGAGTTGTATAAATATCTTGTCTCAAGGTTATGTTTGTCTTCAAACTAGCAAAGGTGACCTAGCAACTTAGTATGACATACACTTAATGATGAAAAATTAAATCTTTCTTGTTACTATCAAGAAAATTACTTTTGAATTTAGTTACATGCATTACCTGAACAAATTAGAGTATATCTTCTGACAGTGTCCCTGGTATACAATGTATATTCTCATTAGAACACATCTTAACAAGCCTCTGCTTCTAAACATACAAATAAAATTGTGTTTCAATAGATTTCCAAAAGAAAGGTGAGAAATGTAACATACAATATGTTGTGCTAAAATTTCAAGAAGTTTAATTTAGATACTTTCAGTAATCCACTCAGAAATCTAAGGAAATGGTTGGGGACATGTAATAAGGATGTAGGATTATTACTAAAGGAGTATAAAACTGGATAAGACAAAATTTATTAAGGACAAAATAAACAGATATATTGTAGCACAGTGTTATGAAAAGCCCTAGAATATTGTTTTGTTGACTATGGAAGGTGCAATGGACAGTATCAGAATAGTTTAAGTGAACACATTTGCTTGCATTTACTGTATAGGAAATGATTGTAACATTTAGAGGTATTCAAATGGTTGAGTGGTGTCTTAACTTTCCTCCTACTGATGTGATTAAATACTTTGACAATGACAATTTATCAAGCAAAGGACTTATGCAGCTCACAAAGTCCAGCTTATAGTCCACTAGTGCAAAGACGTTACAGTAGCAGGGACATGAAACTAGTAGCCACATCTATAGCCAAGTGCAGAGAGGCAGTGAGCATGTGCATGCTAAAAAGCAATTCATTCACTCATTTTTCTTAGTCTAGTTCTCAGCTCATAAAATGGTTCTGCAACCCACCTCATTTAACCCAATTAAAATCTCTCATGAGCATGCCACAGGATCACCTAATTGAGAAAATTTCTTACTGAGATACTGCAGTTCATGGACTATATGACATTGTTTCTTACCTGTTGTCAGAGCTAAGAAGCCTAAAATCATTGTTGTAGTCCACTACTTGTTGGCTACAAAAGGCTTGTAGAAATAAGGCAGTCAATGTAGTTTAATCTCAGTGTGAACCCAGTGGATCCCATATTCTTTCTGACCTATTCCCTCAATTCTGGAATACATAATCAGAATAGATGAACTCATAAGTTGGCGAAATTCTAACCTGGGTACATGAAGCCACAAAGTATAAGTCCTCACTGCAGAAAACAGCAAGTAAAGAGTTGTGTAAGTTTTTCTTTCCAGACAAACAGTGGTACAAATATAGTATCAACATTTTGAAATTATTGAAGAGATTTATGGCACCATTAGAGACTCAGAAAATGTAGAAACAGTGATTTTCTTCAAATAAACGGTGGTGCCACAGTGAACTACAGCATGTTTGAAATGGAGGATCCAAATGGAGCTGTTGTATGAGATGTGATTTCATCATAAGAGCAAATTAACAGATCTCCTATGTACCTGTGTAACAGCAATTGTTCAGGAAAAACGTTTATGTTTTTATCCCATTTAAAGTTCACCAGAATCTACTTCTTTTCAGTTGGCAAATTCTGAAGTATGTAATTACTGTTCCAACTCATACATTGGCAATAGAAAATCTTTCTATGAGGATTTACAACCTGCTTAATACGAGAGAAATCATGACTGGTATTGAAAACTTAGCCAACTACCAAGAGATCATGAAGTCATGTATCTTGGAAGACAACCAACAACAATTTTACTAAACCAGAATAATGCCTAACTACATTCAAATTGTTAGTCTTTCCCTCCACACATAAGTATAGTTCTTACCACTCATTTAGTAACCTTCTCTTTGTAACAGCTGGAGACCATTACAGCAAACTCCAACCAATCAAACAGAACTACGGAACAGAGTCTCTTTTTGTACAGCTACAACATACCTCCTGAACCTAGAGCTTAGGGATCATTGTGGAAGAAAGGATAGAAAGATTTTTAAGAGCCGAAGTAATAGTAAAATTGTTTCTCCTGGAAGTATCAAAAGTTATATCCATAGAATATCAAAAACATGACTGTTTAAACATCAACATTACATCCATAGAGTCTCAAGAAGATGAAATATCAGATGAACAGGTAAACACCAGTACACATACTTATGTTCACACTGAACAGAGGAAAGCTCACGAATAATCAACCATGCAAACTTGTGCATGCACACGTACACACACATACACACACACATACAAACAAACACACAAATATTGAGGTGACACTACTGTATTATCCTCAATCTTCTCATCCATATATTCTATTTCTCCTTTCTGGAATGACCCATTGCTCCAACCTAGTCCCATATTTTATATGTAATATCCAGTTTTATGGTTCATAGCCTGCTTATCAGTGACTTAACATCTAATAGCCATATATAAGGAAATACATACCACATCTGTCTTACTGGGTCTGGGTTACTATATTCAATATGATTGTCTCAACTCCATCCATTTGCTTTCCAATTTCATTTTACTTGTTTACTTATTTTTATTATTTGTAGAAGCTAAGTAATATCCCATTATGTAAATTTAACCTATTGTCTTTATCCATTCACCCTTTGATAGGCCTCTAGGTTGTTTTCTGTTATAAATAAAGCAGCAACGAACACAGGTTAGCAAGTGTCTCTGTGACAGGATAAAATATCCTTTGGGTACATGCCCAAGAATGGATCCTGAGGTGGTTCCATTGCCAGGTTCCTGAGGAGCTGCCACACTGATTTCCATAGTGACTGTACAAGATTGCACAACTACCAGCAATAGATACTGGTTTTCCCTTTCTCCAAATCCTCACCAGAATGAGCTGTCATTTGTTTTATTGACATTGCCCATTATGACACATGTAGGATGAAACCTAAAAGTAGTTTTGATTTTCATTTCCCTGATGGCTAAGGATGTTGAAAATTTATTGAAATATTTCTCAGCAATTTGAATTTTCTCTTTTGAGAATTATTTTTAAATTTTCACTGAGTTTTAATATTGTGTATTTGTTTTCTTAATGTACACTTTTTAAAGGCTTGTGATATATTCTTGTTTGAAAGTTTCTTAGGATTCTGCACTAAAACCATCTGCTCCTGGGCTTTTATTTGGTTTAGAGACTTACTTAATGCTTTTATTTCACTAGGCATTACAGGTGTCCTCAAATTGCTTGCCTAATCTTGACTTAGCTGGTAATTTGTACCTACCAAGAAAATTATCAATTTCTTTTAAATTTTCCAAATTTTTGGATCACATGCCTTTTAAGTATGTTCTTATGTTGTACTGAGGGCAGGCCACCTGCTGCAGCCTGGCTGATGGATTGCTCTCTCCCTGATGCTGAGGCCTGCAAGCAGGGTGCACATTAGTTAAGAAGGAGGCAATGTATAAATGAGATATTTTATTATAGAAAAGAGAAAATAGGCAGGCCAAGTAGAGAGAAGGAAAGGAGAAGAGAAGGAGAGAGAGAGAAAGGAGAGGAAGAAAGCAAGAGAGCAAGAAGATAGAGAACACAGAGAGAGAAGAGGAAGAGGACAAGAGAGCAAGAGCAAGAGAGGAAGAGAAGAAGCAAGAGAGGAAAGAGGCAAAGAGCAAGAGAGTGAGGAGGGGGCAAACCACACCTTATATTGTATGGGGCATGGCATATCTGGCTGTGGTCAGATGACTGGTGATAGGGTCCAGCTAGAATGCTGGGAGCTTGGGGCATTGTCTGCCTGATAGAGCACACATCTCCTGCAGGGGCAGCTGTGAGTGGTTGTGACTGAAGCAGGAGCCAAAGACTCAGGAGTTGTGGCCGAGCTCCTTCTGCTCCCTGCAAACATAAAACTGCCCACTGAGGCTCCAGGGCTCAAGGCCAAATACTTGACTGAGCCTAAGTTACCTGAACAGACCACTGCTCTACACTGCCCCACATCCTTAAGAGTCTCTGGATTTTCTCAGTTATTAAGTTTTAGGTAAAATATTAAGGCCTAGATGGAATGTTAGTACCTAGGTGACTGTTACCTGGCTAACCTGCCATTATAAGAAAACTTTCTCAAGTGTTTCTGTTACAAGGAAACTTTCTAATGCCAAGCTGATTAAATATTCTGTTATGTTCTGTGCCCTTAGAAACAATCACAGTAGAAGTCAGTAGAACTGCTTTGTATACTTTCCTACAATGAGCTTGGAATCGAACCAATCACCAACCAACACTTCTTGCACCTGTGTATAAGCTTTGACGATATTTCCTTTTATCAGCTGACCCTGGAATGGAATGGAATATAAGAAACACCTGAACTAATCAGAAATAATGGAAACAGGCAACCTCAGGAAGTAAGATGTTGGGTGGGGGACCCTCCAGAATGCACCAGAGACCTGAGAGGTAAGAGACACTCAGGACTCAAAGGGAGGGAACTTAGATGAAGTGACTGACAGTAGAGAGAGGGAACTTATAGAGCCTACCCCCAGCAGGAAGAGAGGGCATCAAGTGAGTAAGGCAGTTGACATCCCACAGTCAAAACTCTGACACATAATTGTTCCTATCTAAAAGAACTGCAGGGATGGAAATGGAGAGGAGCTTGAGGAAAAGAAGGTAGAGGACATCCGGTTCTGTGTTCATTCAGAGATGATGCACCTAACCCTTAAGAGCCTGGAGGCCCCAGGGAATTTAGAGGTCAGGTGGGGTGGGGGTGGGGATATCCACATGGAGACAGGGGCTGTAGTGGAGGTATGGGATGTGGAACAGTAGGAGAGTGGATGGAGGGGGGGATAAAATCTAGAGTGTAAAAAATAAGTAAATAAGTAAGTAAGTAAATAAATACAGGATTTTTTTTTAAAAGAAAGATTTTTAAATAAGACTTCCTTTTTGAGTAGCGGTTGAGTACAGTTTAAGTTCCAAAGATCTCCCTGGGAACTGACATCAACTTAAAGAGACATGTATGTGTGTAAACTGAAATTCTCATTGGCAAGACATGAATTTTGCATAAGGCAGGTCACTTTCCACAGTTGAATATCTCAACGAATGGGAACAGCAGAAGTGTACAACAAAGAAGGTAAGGAAATGCCCCATCCATAAATCATGATTGATGAAATAATTTGGCACAGATGTATGTGGATCTCAGGCTTAAAAACCCTGAAGGATCTTGGCTCAATGTCTTGATCCTGAATGGTGTCTCTTATTGATCAGTTTTATTGTGTGGCATTCAAGAACAGATATCTGTTTCTGAGTGGTTTGGATGGCAATTCTCAGACCCCAACAAATATCTATTGTTATATTATCCTTTTTATTTCTGACTTTGTTAATTGGGATATTCTCTTAGCTTTTTAATTAGTTTGGATAAGAGTTTGTCAATCTTATTTATTTTCTCTAAAAACAATCTTTCATTTATTTTTAGTATTGTTTTTTCCATTGAATTCAGCCCTCAGTTTTATTATTTCTTTCCATCTACTTATTTTGTATGTTATTTCTTTTTATTCTAACATTTCAAGTATGCTATTATTATGCTCCTAATATAAGATTTCTATAACTTTTTTACCTTGTAGCTTAGTGTTTTGTTTCTTAAAACTGCCTTCAGTGTGTCACCTATGTTTTGAAATATTTTGTTCTTATTTCTAAACACATGATAATTTCTCTATTAATTTCTGTCTTGACACGTTTTTAATATAGTGACTAGTTCAGCTTGCATGAGTTTGTAAGCTTTCTGTTGTTTTTGTTCTTGATACACAACTTTAATCAGTGGTAGTCAAATAGGATACAGAATTTTATCTCAATTTCTCTTATGTTGGCTGTGACTGCATTCTATCCAAGTATGTGACCAATTATCCAGAAAAGTTCATGAGCTGTTGAGAAGAAGGTATTTTGTTTTGTTTTTAGGTGAAATGCTGTGTAATATTTTTTGTCATTTTGTTTTATAAAATCATTTAACTCCAGCATTTCTCTGTGTAATGTTTTTCTGGGTGACAGAACTGAAACATCCATTTGGTAGATCTTTCTTTGATAATTATCTACTGTCCTTTACTTTCTCTTCTGATCATTTTGGTTTGAAGTATATTTTGTCAGATATTAAAATCGCTATACCAGCTTGCTCCTTGGGTTCATTTGCTTAGAATAGCTTTTTTTCCTACTTTTATCCTGAGGTAGTGAATATATTACTGCTGTGAACAGATACCATGACCAAGGTATCTCTTATAAAGGCCAACATTTAACTGGGTCTGGCTTACAGGTTCAGAGTTTAAGTCTGTTATCATCAAAGTACAAAGCATGGCAGCATTCAGGCAGGCATGGCATTGGAGAAGCTGAGAGTTTTACATCTTCATATAAAGGAAGCCAGGAGTAGACTGTCCTCAGCCAGCTAGGAGGAGGGTCTCAAAACCCACCCCACAGTGACATAATTCTTCCAACAAGGCCATAACTTCTTCAACAAGGCTACATTTTCTAATAGTGCCACTTCCTGGGACAAGAATATTCAAACCTCCAAATATCTGTGATGTACAGTTGTGTTTCATGGATGTAGCAGAAGATAGATCTTGTGCTTGAATCCACTCAATTAGTGTCTTTTCTTGAGGGGGAAGGACTTTGAGACCAATGATGTTGAGAGTTCTCAATGAGCAATGGTTGTTTATTCCTGCTATTTTATTGATGTAGTGTTGTGGAGAGCGGTAGAGCTGGAGAGGCATTCGCCTTGACAAGATGGCGTCTACATCCGCTGTCGACTCCTGGTAAACAACTGTTTGCGCATGTGCGTAGAGTGAAAAGACGCCAAGTCACGGCCCATCCCGGGGCGTCACGTGGGGTGATGACCAAACAGCCAATCATGGGTGGACACGCCGCGCTGTGGGGTATATAAGCAGTGCCGATTATTGGCTTGGCCCTTTTCTCCTCTTCATGATGCAATAAATGCTTGCTGCAGAAGGATCCTAGTGTCCGCCTGTCTTCTTGCTGGCGAGAGGACTGTGCGGGCAACATAGTGTGGGGTTTTCCCCACCCTCTTTTGATTTTCTAATATAATATTTATTGCATGAGGTTTTCTTTGGTGTGTTTAACCTTTGCTGCTTAAAGTTTTCCTTCAATTTCTTTCAATAGGGCTGGATTTATAGATAGATACTACTAAAATTTAGTTTTATCCTTAAGTGTCTGTTTTTACCCATCTATTGTTAGTGAGAGTTTTGGTGGCTATTGTAGTAGTCTGGTCTGGCATCTGTGGCCTCTAAGAGTTTGTGTAACATCTGTCCAGACCTTCTGTCTTTTAATATTTCTATTCAAAAATCTAGTATCACTCTAACAGATCAGTTTATTTATTTACTCATTTCCCTTGAAACTTTTAATATTTTTCTTTGATCTGTAGATTTTCTATAGATTTTTATGTGCTGAGGGTACTTTGTTTTCTGATTTTGTCTATTTTGGTGTTCTCTATGCTTTTTGTACCTTAATAGGCATCTCCTACTTTAGATTAATGAACTTTTCTTCTATGGTTTTGTTAAACATATTTTTTGTATCTTTGAACTGGATTTCTTTTCCTTCTTCAATCCTATAACTCACAGACTTGGTCTTTTCATGATATCCCAGACTTCCTAGATTTTTTTGCCTCAGTTTTTGTTGGTGGTGTTATCTGTTTGTTGTTTTAACATTTTCCTCAACTGGGGTATCCATTTCTTCTTTCTTGTCTTTCATGCTTGAGTTTCTTCTATCCCTTGTATCCTCTTGCCTCTGAGTTTCCTATATGTCTTTCTTAATGTTTTTGTTTCCAGATTTATTTCATTTTGAATGTTTTAATGACTGTATTTCACATCTTGAACTGCTTCTTCATTTTACTCCACTGTTTGGTTTTCATAGATTTCATAAATGAATGTTTCATATCCTCTTTAAAAACTTCTAACATATGCATGATACTTATTTTGAAATCTGTATTGTGTGTTTCAGCTATATTGCATTTCTTAGTGACTCCTGCAATAGGCTTGCTCTATTTGAGTAGAGACATAATTGTCCTAGCTCTTACTGATTTTGTTTTTTATGCTTGCCTATAGGCATCTGGCTTTCAGCTAATTGTAATTCTGAGTGCTGATATTTGGTCTTGTCTTTGTTAGTTAGGTGTCAAGTTCCTTGCTTTCTGTTCCCTTATCTGATTCATAGAAGAACTTCTCCATTGTGGGCCACCTGGGAGTAAATTCTTTTGAGATCCTGCCAGCTGTGGCCACTAGGTATCCTGGGTAGAATGTGTTTCTGCTTCCTGGATGGCATCTGAACTACATTTTAAAAATTCACTTTTACCCTTGGATAAAAGCAAAGTCTGTGTAATTACAAAAGAGAATAGGAAAAAATAATATGGTAAAAATACAATTAAAAAACATATTTTACACACATATATGACTATTTATCTTAGCATACTTGACTGTTTATAATTTTTCCATTTCAATTTGATACGCTCTACTTATTATACAATAACTAATTACTTTCAGTCTTTCCTTCTATAATTGGTATTTTGTTCAATTAATCTGTATGCTTATAGTTGCACTGGTTTACACATAATTTTATTACAGCTTTATGCCAACTGATTTTAAATTGTTAAGCCATTGCTATAATTGTTGATACATATATCACATTAGAAAAAGAAGACATGATAGACATTTCATACATATGGTATGTAAGAGCCAAGATATAAAATATCTTGACAGAAGCACTGATAGTCTATAAATCCATTTACTTTAATTCATTTTGATTTGACATTTTTACTGATGGTCTTTGTACTGATGTGTGACTTGAGCTCTTGCTCTCAATTAAATATGACAAGCAAGAAGAGTCTGACTAGAAGTAAAAGTGAAATTATCTGAAAATAACTGGGATAAGTAAAAATGAATTGAACATGAACATGATTTTCCTTCCCATAGTAAAGCCAAGTATAATTTGAAAAACTGAGGCTTTAAGTATATTGGTATGAGCATTTTCCCAGTTCATGGAATATAATGTATGTCAATATATTTCCTTATCATATTCATGTTCAATATTTCAAAGGGATGCAATAAGATACATCTAAGTTATTTTTAACTTAAAAAAATCTACATTATTTTTTACCTTGCTACTCTATCATTTTTAATAAAATACAGAAATTAGGAGAAAACACTAATAAGCAGTGTGATGATTTTATTATTCTGATAATTAAGAAGATAATGAATTTTTTCTTGTTTCCTGAATATAACAAAAATTCAGCAAATAATAAGATGTGATCTCAGCAGATGTATCCATAAAGACAAATCTGACTAACATTATATCTTATGTTCATTTTCATTAAAACTTCAGGCTCTTAACATAGTTCTATACATAAATTTTATTTAAAGATATGTTTTATCAGGGCTAGACAAATGATTCCATGATTACAAGAACCCACTGCTTTTTCAAGGGATACAAGCTCAGTTCCCAGCACCCATGTTAGGCTTCTGGCAACAGTTTCTCATCTCAGTTACAATAGACCTAAAGATACAAAGAACCCTTCTTCACCCTCCTTAGGCACTGTACTTATGTCCTCAAACACTTACACACATACACACACACACATACACATGCACATGGACACGTACACACATATGCACATGTGCACATATAAATGAAAATAGCATATAAATAAAAACATGATGTTACTTAAAAGTCCACTTTCTCCTCTCAGATAGTAGCAAAAATATATGTGATAATCAAGGGGAGACTGTAAGAGAGAATGACAAGGTAAAATGCCAAGATAGGAATATTTGTCCCATAACAAGTATTTTATATAGGTAATATATACCATCCAGGTCTAGGTAATAGGACATATATTTTTGTTGCAGCCACCTGCAGCTGCATATGATCTGGTCTTCTGGATGAAAAGTAGGAGCCTAACAGAATAAAGGGAACTGGACATCAAGAGGGAATAAAAAATGGGACCAAGGTATGGTGGTGCTTTCAATCCACCATGGATTATTTAAGCTTGTAACAAACAGGCAGGCAAAAATCCTGCCCTCAGTCTGCTAGCATTCTGTGGCCCAATCAGCATTTTCATCTTTGATCTCTGGAGGTGGGAGTTCTGGCTTAGCAGGAACTTGGAGAGAGGCATGGCTATTAGCAGGAAATTGGAGAGAGGCACAGTTCCTCCTTATTTATTTATAAAAAATATAAATATAAATATTTATATTTATTATATTAGCTGGACTGGAGCATATTTATGCACCATAGTCTTGTGTGGGAATTATGGTGGCTTGGCAGCCAAATGTGACTGAAAATGAGGATTCAACCTTGCCCTGGAAATATCAACTTCTATTCTGTAAACTTCAATGCTTGACCTCCCTCAGTATCTCCCTAACAATACCAGAGGCAATTAGTCTGAATATATAACATTCCATACAAAATTCTAAGCCAGGGTTCAGCTAAGATGCTGGAACATTAATGGTTAGTCAGAAAGCAACATCTAATTTTGTTTAGCTATTAAAGTAAATCATAAATTGGTGGGCACCTAGCATGAGACTTTCCATCAACTGATGCAAGGACAAATCTGGGCCACCTCTGTACTGACTTCCTTTGAAGCTGTATGCCTCAGATCTGTGGTCAAGTTTTTGGGTCTGACACACAGATTTCACTGGAGTGACTGTGGCATTTAGAAGAAGTTCTAAAATGTCCTGCCTCATCGTGGCTAGGGATCTAAAATAATAATAGTAATCAAGATTATACACTGAACCCAGTCCAAGGGACTCAATGCATTTAGATTATTTTTTAAATTGCTGACTAATTCATCAATGTCCCAAGTATCCAAATGACTTTTGCTAAGATCTGAAATTTCTGCCTTTGATTGTTCTAGATTATGAGAAATATCTGTATCCTTCCGCACTCCCTGCAAATGAGCCTTAGCCTTCTGAAATGAAGCATGACACTTAGTAGCTAGCCTAACTTACAAACAGCAATGCATACGAATAAGAGACACAAGCTTTCACCTCGATAGGGGAGCTAGTTTGAGTTTTGAGTTTCTTTAAAAAATCATATTAGCATCAAGTCCAAACAGATCTGGTTGAATAGCAGTAGCATTGACTGCTCTCGTTGCAGTCTGTGGTGGATGTTGCTTCTCCATTTCTGTTGTCAGTGTCTGCTTTCCCTGTTCTTCTCCCTTCTCTTCTCTGTACACCTTTGTGTTCCAGAGTGGCAGGGCCAGTTGGACCAGTCTGTCTGAGATCTAGATTGGAGTTTCTGCATTCTGTGAAAAAAACATGAACATATCCTCTTCTCGAGGTGATTAAAACATCTGCACAGATTTTCAGAGAGTTCTTTGACATCTAAATTTTAAAAAATTTTTAAATTAAAAAGCATGATTAAAATAATATGCATGGGGATATAACTCTCCCTTTTTTTGTTTAAAAGCCAAATTTTTCAGAGTGTAATGTGCACATTCAACAATTACTTGTCTCTGAAGAAATTAAGAAATCCCAGTAATATGGGCAACATTAATTTGTTGACAAAACATCACAAATGCTTTACTGTAATACTCAGTTCCATAATCTGTTCCTATCTGACTAGGAACATTAAGTATAGAAATATAATATAGGCAATAACCAATTACATTTTTTGATGCTTTTCACATTAAGGCAATTGCAACTTGAAAGCCTGAGAAGGAATTAATAGTCACATGTGTACATTTTACTTTTAATTTTTAAAACAGAATTATATTTTTAAAATGCCAAATTATTATAAGCAATTATAAGCTCTGATATATGCATGTACACATATATCAATATACAAATAAGGCTTAATTTTAGTACTTGATAAATAGTGAGTATACCACATAGTTTAATTATTTGTGCTGAAGTAGGGGGGGAAAATCATGAGATTAAACATGTGACTTACATATAATTTTCACCCATAGAAGGGCTGTAGATGTATATACTATAAGGGGATGTATACATAAATTTATAGGAAATATAAAAGCATGAATTTAAGCAAATCTTAACAATTTGTCTTTAGATAATAATTACCATTTTGTTTAAAATTTATTTTATGTAATAGGCCAAATATCAATATTTTGCAGTAACCAAATTAATAGCTGTTTGAAGCAATAAATAGACATCTCATCAGGTTTTTAAGAGAGGTTTTCTAAAATATATTTATGATTTTATAATATAATTGTTATTAATATCACCACTACTTCATAATAAGATATTAAAACTTCACTTTGAATATGAAAAAGATGAATTTATATTAATGTTCTCTTTTGCCAGAGTTGTTGTGGGTATATTTAAAAACCCAAACATTTGATTACAATAGATAGCAATTGTTTACAGAAGATTTCTTTACTTTTTGTAAAAAGCTCTGAGTCTCTCAAGGCCTAAGTTCTATGGTGAGCTTAATGTAAGGCCTTAGTCAAAAGTAATTTGAAATAAGTAACTCATCTTTTCTTACTTAATACAACTTTTCTTGACATAACTGAGCCTTAAATATTGAAAAAGATATTGCCTCTGAAACTTTATCTAGAGCAACTAATACTTGTTTTATAAAGCTTGTGTATAAGAGCAAAGGTAGTAAAACCTTAACGTACACTTAAAATTCAAAGTCCTAACTTCTTGTACTGAAACAAAGACAAAAAAAATATTACACATAATGTAAGGTTTTTGGCCCTTTTTAAAGGTAAAATTTTCTAATGATTACAAACTCACTAGAAGCAAAATCTTTAAATACCAAGATGTAGATGAAAAAACATCCTTTTAAGTACATAATAGCTTTATATAAAGTAGTCAGGCCAGATTGTAATGCTGTTATAAATTTTATGGCCTCATTGATGTTTTATAAATTTTAACTTTAAAGTTATTTTAGATCCATGATAATGTTGTTTCTAATTAATAAACTGAAGCCAGTGGAATTCTGTCAATTTTAACCATACTTCTAAGTTTCTTATGTAATATTAAGCCATAACAATAACTTTTGGAGAGCAAAACTAGATTTTAAAGAATCTGTCCTCTTTAAAAATCAATATCAAAAACACTACATCTATCGTGAACGGCAAAAGCAAACAAAATGGCAAAAGGGGCTTGTATTCATCCATCGAAGGCGGGACAGCTTGTCGCCTGTGCAATCTCTTGACTTTGGCAGGAAATACAAGCCGCCCACATGACTGTGCAACCTCAGTGAAGGTTTGCAGGCAAGGCATGAACTGATGATACTTGCTCCAGACTCTCTTGAGCTGAGCCATAGGAAGCAGGCTTCTGCCAAACGTGTGGGCCTCCTGCCCAGCATCCCTCTGGAAACACGGCAAGATGTGTGGCCCTACCCACCGAAGCTGCCTCTTGCAAACCCTGTCAAACCCAGTCAAAGCCTGGTGCAGGCTGGGTCCCGCTTTGCTGCCACCCTCCACCAGCACCTGGTCAGGCCACCACTGCTGGGGTAGGCCGCCCGAGCATACAGCCCAAGCACCTGGGGCAACAGCAACATGGCAGGGCCTAAGTGGTGCACTGTGTCTCCTTGTGCCCATACCACACCCATGTGGACCATCCCTTGGTGTACTAAGCAGGTGTGGAAACCTCTTCTGCTGGGACCCCACAGCAGATACTGTGTGGTGGTGACCATGCCACCCTGTGCCCTGTGCCGCCATCTTTGTTGACTCTTGCCACGTGTCTTGAGTTAAGCTAACCCTTTGTTTCTCAGCAGGATAACTTAACTCAGCCTCCTCCTCTGTGTCAACTATCTTTTATTTTCAACATGAAACACAGAACCAAAATAATTTATACCACAAGACAAAGACAGACATAACCTGACAAATGGACACATCTGTGCACTGAGTATACAGACACAAACCAACATGTCACCTGTATATATGTTTTATTTTTGTATTTTACTATTTTTATCTATTATTTTATTTTATTAATGCCCTATTCCTCTTGCCTAAATGTAGTTCTTGACTATGGACAATTGCCTAATTGAAATTTGCGATCCTGGCTGTCGCTACCAAATCCTAAGTGAGAACAACACTGGGCCAATGTAGTCCCAACTTAGCCGGCATCCTCTTGCACGCCATAAATTGTTTACCTGTGCTGGACGCTATTTTCTTATCTCTGTTTCTTGTGAAGCTTCACCAGGTAGAGATGCTCTCTAATTATCTCCTCATTTCCAGGCCCCATCTTCAGGCACAAAACTGTTGCAGCCGCCTGCAGCTGCATACAATCTGGTCTTCTGGAAGAGAAGTAAGAGCATAAAAGAATAAAGGGAACTGGAGATCAAGAGGGAATAAAAAATGGGATCAAGGCATGGTGGTGCTTTCAATATGCCAAGTATTATTCAACCTTGTAAAAACCAGGCAGGCAACAACCCCGCCCTCAGTCTGCCAGCATTCTGTGGCCCAATCAAGCATCTTCATCTTTGATCTCTGGAGGTGGGAGTTCCAGTGTAGCAGGAACTTGGAGAGAGGCACATATTTTTCCATTTATTTTTCTTAAAATAAAATAGACTATAGTAAGCTATTCTAACTTTGAAATACTGAATATTATCTCTAACTTATTAACTTAAACCTAAACTTTATTTTTTCAATTTTTTCAATACATTTGAGTTAATAAGGTAAAGTCACTCAATGCTGGTAAATGGAACAAGGATCTAATTTTTCAAATTGTGCCAAGTGAAACATTTATACCATCTAAACAGATCCTATCTGATTATGTCAACTATGCCAAAAATAATTTTCAAAAGTGAAACCAACCTAAAAATAAAAAAAAATAATAATTAGAAAAAATTCACCCTAAATCCACAATTTCTAACTAGCTACAAGTGATTTCATTTACCATTTTTCAGTTGGCATAGAAAAATTCTAAAAATAAAATTATTTTTAAAAGATTGACTTTTCACCCTAGTACAAGAAATTCTAGTGCCTTTTGTTAAAAAAGCAGTCATACCAATGAGCATTTGTCAGGTTTAAACTATGAATAATAAATTAAAAAAATAAAACAAAACAAAATAAGGGTAATTCTACTTACATCAAACCCATTACCGTCCTTTCTACTATGTAAATCTCATTGCTCAAGTAGCTTTCCCTGTAGGTCTGTCTGTGGTCCCAAAGCTGCTGCTGCTGAGGTGGCGGCTGTGCATTAGTTAGTTAAAAGGAGGCAATGCATAATCATTAAATATTTTATTATAGGAAAGAAAAAATAAGCTGGTCATAACTGTGGAGAGAGAGAGAGAAAGGAGAAGAAGGAGAGGAGAGGAGAAGGGGAGAGAGGTCAAGAAAAGAAGAGAGCAAAAGAGGAAGAAGGCAAGAAAGAACACAGAGCAAGAGAGGAAGAAAGGAAGCAAGAAAGAGAGGAGGGGGCGAACCACCTCTTAAATTGTGTGAGATGTGGCTATCTGTCTGTGGGGCATGGCAAGTCTGGCTATAGTCAGAGGACTGGGGGTAGGGTCCAGCTAGAATGCTGAGAGCATGGGGCATTGTCTGCCTGATAGAGCATACATCCCCTGTGGGGGGCTGTGAGAGGTTGTGACTGAAACAGGAGCCAGGGTCCTAGGAGTCATGGCTGAACACCTTCTGTCCCCTGCAGGCAGAAACTATCTCCCACTGAGGCTCTGGGATTCCAGATCTATTACTAGACTGGGCTCAGGTTGCTTGAACAGACCACTGCCCTACACTTTCCTAAACTAGTATATTTGTCAGGGTTTTCTAGAGAAGCAGAACATAAAGAATGAATGTCTATCTATATCTTTATGTCTATCTTTTTTTTTTGTAACTCATCTACACATTTGATTTATTTTATGACAGGATACTCTATGACTATAATTTCATGTCCATTCACATTTCACACAGCAGTGTGCCATATGTTTTAGCAGTAAGAAAACAACTGTAACGTAGACCCTATGTAAAACACAGTGCAGAGTGAATGTGTTTGTTTTCTTTCTTTCTTTCTTTCTTTCTTTTTTTTTTTTTTTT
>NC_045030.1:50207218-50228069 GCF_008632895.1 Mastomys coucha | reverse complement strand
TTTAGTCCCTGGGAGCTCTGAGGGTACTAGTTAGTTCATATTGTTGTTTGTCCTAAGAGGCTGCAAACTTTTTAGCTCCTTCTGTGCTTTCTTTATCTCCTTCATTGGGGACCCTGTACTCAGTCCAATGGATGGCTGTGAGCCTCTACTTCTGTATTAGTCAGGTACTGTCAGAACTTCTCAAGAGACGAAATACAGGTGATGGATTAGAATGGATTATTTATTAGACACAACATGTTCTAGTTGGTTCAACAATGGCTATCTACAAATGGAGGTCCAAGAATACAGGAGTTAATTCTTCAGCCACACTGCTGAATATCTCAGTTGGTCTTCAATATATTTCAGAATCCAAAGAAGTAGGCTCTAATGCTAGTGATACAATAGATTTGACAGTGACAATGAGGGCAAGAAGGCAAAGAGCCAAGAGCTTCCTTCTAACATATCCTTTATATAGGTTGCTACCAGAAAGTGTGGCCAAGATTAAAGACAGACCTTCTCACAAGAAAAAATATGGATTAAAACTGAGACTTTGAACTTTAAGTTTTTTAATTAATTCAAATTTAGTCAACTTCCATCCATTTGCCTAAGAATTTCATGAATTCATTATTTTTAATAGCTAAGTAGTACTCCATTGTGAAAATGTCCCACATTTTCTGTATCAATTCCTCTGCTGAAGGACATCTGAGTTCTTTTCAGCTTCTCACTGTTATAAATAAGGCTGCTAAGAACATAGTGGAGCATGTGTCCCTATTTTATGTTGGAGCATATATTCGATATATGCCCAGTAGTGGTGTAGCTGAGTCCTCAGGTATTAGTATATCTAGTTTTCTGAGGAACAGCTACATTGATTTCCAGAGTGTTTGTACCAACTTGCAATCTCACCAGCAATGGAGGAGTGTTCCTCTTTCTTCACATACTCAGCAGCATCTACTGTCACCTGAGTTTTTGATTTTAGCCATTCTGACTGGTGTAAAGTAGAATCTCAGGGTTGCTTTTATATGCATTTCCTTGATAACTAAGGATGTTGAATATTTCTTTAGGTGCTTCTCAGCCATTTAGTATTCCTCAGTTCAGAATTCCTTGTTTAGCTCTGTAGCTCATTTTTTTAATAAGTTTATTTGTTTAGAGGAGTCTAATCTCTTGAGTTCTTTGTATATATTAGATATTAACCCTCAATCAGATGTAGGATTGGTAAAGATCTTTTCCCAATCTGTTGGTTGCCATTTTGTCCTATTGACAGTGTCTTTTGCCTTACAGAAGGCAAAATGAGGTACCATTTGTCAGTTCTTGATCTTAGAGCATAAACCATTAGTGCTCTGTTCAGGAAATTTTTCCCTGTGCCCATGTATTTGAGGTGCTTCCCCACTTTCTCTTCTATTAGTTTCAGTATATTTGGTTCTATGTGAAGATCCTTGATCCACTTGGACTTGATCTTTGTACAACGAGGTAAGAATGTATCAATTTGCATTCTTCTACATGCTGATTGCCAATTGAACCAGCACCATTTGTTGAAAATGCTCTTTTTTTTTCCACTGGATGGTTTTAGCTCCTTTGTCAAAGATCAAGTGACCATAGGTGTATGGGTTAATTTTTGGATCTTTAATACTGTTCCTTTATCTCCCTGCCTGGCTCTTTACCAATAGCATGCAGTTTTTATAACTATTGCTCTGTAATACAGCTTGAGGCCAGGGATGGTGATTCTACCAGAGGTTCTTTTATTGTTGATAATAGTTTTTGCTATCCCAGGATTTTTGTTATTCCAGATGAATTTGCAAATTGCTCTTTCCAACTTTGTGAAGAATTGAATTTGGGATTTTGATGGGGATTGCATTGAATCTGTAGATTGCCTTTGGCTAGATGGCCATTTTTACTACATTAATCCTGCAAATCCATGAGCATGGGAGTTCTTTCCAACTTCTGAGATCATCTTCAATTTCTTTCTTGAGAGTTGAAGTTCTTGTTGCACAGATCATTCACTTGTTTAGTTAGAGTTACACCAAGTTATTTTATATTGTTTGTGACTATTATGAAAGATGTCATTTTCCTAATGCCTTTCTCTGCATGATTATTCTCTGAGTATAGGAAGACTACTGATTTGAGTTAATTTTATATCCTGCCACTTTGCTGAAGTTGTTTATCAGTTGTAGGAGTTCTCTTGTGGAGTTTTTGTTAAAATTTTTGAAAAGATCATGAATTCAAAACCGGTACCTAGACACAGTAAAAACAATATACCCCAAACCAGTAGCTAACATCAAATTAAGCCGAGAGAAACGATGCAATCCCACTAAAATTAGGGAGTAGACAAAGCTGCCCACTCTCTCCCTACCTATTCAATGTAGTACTCAAATTTCTAGCCAGAGCAATTACACAACAAAAGGAGATCAAAGGATACAAATTGGAAAGGAAGAAGTCAAAATATCACTACTTGCAAATAATACAATAGTACACTTAAGTGACACCAAAAATTCCACCAGAGAACTCCTAAACTTGATAAACAACTTCAGCAAAGTGACTGGATATCAAATTAACTCAAACAAATCAGTAGCTTTCCTGTACTGAAAGGATAAACAGGTTGAAAAAGATATTAGAGAAGTGACACCCTTCACAATAGCACAACCATTTAATATCAAATGATCATGTCTAATTTAGAGAGAAAGTCTCTGTCAAACGAATTGGAGAAATATTTATCTGAAGAATCAGAGATTACATATGCTCAACCTTCATGAGAATGAAAAAGAGGCTACATAAAGAGTACTGAGATTGAGTGAATCCAATTCAGTTCAATTCAATTCAATTCAATTCAATTCAATTCAGTTCAGTTCAGTTCAGTTCAATTGTGCTTAGTTCAGTTTGGAATAGTTCAGTTTGGCAAAGTTCAGTTGAGTGCAGTTATGGTCAGTTAAGTTCAGATCAGTTCAGAGCAGTTGAGTTCATAGAGTTCAGAGGCAGTCTTTCCTAGTTGAACAATGTAGTCTGAGGCCAAGAGAAAACAATTTGAATCAGTCAGTTTGGAGAGAAGTTTGAGGCAGAACAGCTGGGTTGAACCATCCAGCCAGAGTTCAGAAACAGCTAGAAAGGGAGAATTCTAGCAGTAAGTCTCTGAGGCTACAATTATATCTGGCAAATATAATTTTTTTTCACATTGCTACTTCTTGATGAAGAACTAATCCCCTTTTTTCCTCTTTTTATATGGGTTTTATTTAATTGCTCAAGTCTAAAGGAAATATGGGGACAAAATGTGAAGCAGAGAATGAAGCAAAGGCCATCCAGAGAGTGCCCCACCTGGAGATTCATCCCTTATACAGATACCAGACCCAGACGTTATTGCTGGTGCCAAGAAGTGCTTGCTGGCAGGAGCCTGATAAAGCTGTCTTCTGAAAGGCTCTTCAAGAGCCTGACAAATACAGATGTGGATGCTTTCAGCCAACCATTGGACTGAGCAAGGGGACCCCCATGGAGGAGTTAGAGAATGGATTGAAGAACCTGAAGTGGTTTGCAACCTCATAGACAGAACAAAAATATCAACCAACCAGAACCCAACCCCCCAGAGCTCCTAGGGACTAAACCACTAAACAAAGAGTACACATGGAGTGACCCATGGCTAGAGCCACATATATAGCAGAGATGGCCTTGTTGGGCATCAATGGGAAGAGAGGCCCTTGATCATGTTAGGGCTCGAGTCACCAATGTACGGAAATGCCAGGGAGGGAAGGTGGGAGTGGGAGGATGAGTGGGGGAGCACCCTCATAGAAGCAGGGGGATGGGGATGGGGTAGGGGATTTGCAGAGGGGAAACCAGGAAAGAGGAAAATATTTCAAATGTAGTTAAAATATCCAATAAAAAAATTGAGGGACCTGAAGAGGATAGGGAATCCACAGAAAGATCAAAATAGTCAGCTAACCTTTATCCTTGGGAGCTCTCAGAGACTGATCACCTACTGGCTGGACCCAGCACTGGTTGGACCCAGACCCACTTAAAATATGTAGTAGAAGAACAACTTGTTCTTCATGTGGATCATGCAAACAACTGGAGCAGTGACTGTACCTGAGCTTGTTGCCTGTCTCTTTATGTGGATGCTGAACCCCCTAAATCAAGAGCCTTGTCTGTACTCAATGGTAAAGGATGTGACTAGTCCTGCAGTGACTTGAAGTATCTGTGTTTGGTGGGGGATCTGGAGGGGGTGTTGACACCCAGAGGAGTGCTTACCCTTCTCTTTTCAGAAGTGGCAATTGGGGAAGAACTTGCATGAGTGGGTACAGAGAGGAGTAGAATAGCTGATACTGGGTTGTAATGGTAATAAGCCAATAAATTTCAAATTTAAATTTAATATTAATTAAAAATATGTTCCATTTTATTTGAAGAAACGCTTAATTCAAAAAGCAGTAAGGTGCTGGGCGGTGGTGGTGCACGCCTTTAATCCCAGCACTTAGGAGACAGAGACAGGTGAATTTCTGTGTTCGAGGCCAGCCTGGTCTACAGAGTGAGTTCCAAGACTGGTAGGGCTATACAGAGAAACACTGTCTTGAAAAAAAAAAAAAAAGAAAAAAGAAGCAGTAAGGTAATTTTTTTGTTAAATATATTACATAAGTAACTTAGAAAATTTTTATTCAATTAATCAAGGTTTTAAAAAAGTAGTGGTCACCTAAAACACAATGTTGAGATAATTTTATAGCATAACAATTATACTACATATTTATTTAAAAATAAGTGTTACTGTAGGAGATTAGATGTTTAGATCACTTATGCCTTTATTATGCAAACATTGAATACAAAACAAAATAAGGGTAGTTCTATTTATGCCATGCTCATCATGATCATGTCCAGTTCAAGCCAGCTTTGACAAATCATTATATTAATATTTTCAAAGACATAGATTTCAGTTAGAGGCATTATTAGCTCATAGATTCATTGTTGCCACAATAGTAAAGAAACTATTTTTATATCGATATCTATATACCTTCATATGTAAAAACAAAAATTGTCAAGAATATGAAAGGAAACAAGGGGGTCAGTATTTACATAGAATGTTTTAGAAGGAGGAAAGGGAAGGGAGGAGATGATTTAATTATATTACAATCCTAAACAATAAAAAGTGTAAAAATGAAATTCGAAACAGAAAGCATCACTTTTTCACTGTAATCTTTATGAATTTGACTTCTAAGGATAGATGAAATCTGAATGGTGTATAATTAGTCATTGTAGGCAAATCTACTATTAATAATTATCCCATTTTATGATTGAAAAATGCCTAAACTATTACTTTTTTCAAATCTATTTCCTGTGGATTAGAAAGAGGCAGAATGTAAGTTGTATCTAGAAATGTAATGGATAAATATATGAAAATAGTATGTCAGGGGTATCAGAACAATTTGATACTATAGAAAGTTTCCCAACTTTCATCCCCTGATAACAGCAACTTACTGAAATTACCTACATATGAACATCATTCAAGAAGAACTAACAAATCCAGGAAATAGCTAAACAAACTACAGAATTTTTTTAAAACGTCACAATAAAAATAGTCAGTAATGTACTCTCGCTTCACCCAGATCAAGTTCCTCTCAAACAGAGAACATGGAAACACTGTCAGAGGGCAAGAGAATGAGTTAAACATTCAACATTATCAAAAAACACATTAACAAATATGCCTCAGTAAACCCTAAAATTAAGTAGTCTTCACAAGTCCCACTCCCAGGAGAGCCTTAGTACCTACAGACTTAGAGGGAAGGGTGCCCTTACCACTGTGATCACTAAGTAATGGTATACTCTATGGTCTGTCTGGTCCTATGGCCTCATGTTCTATGTTGCTCCCTATAATTCTAGCTCTTAGATTTCCCACATTGGGACCACATTTATAGCTAAGGTTCAAGGTCAATGCGTACAGACACTATATCTAGTCTTATTCCAGTACCTGGTTGAATTCTAGTGTCCCTGATGCTTGTTCAGCACGTAAATAGCCAGCACCAAGCAGTCCCTATTACCAAGTTTCTCCTACCCACTTTAGTATCTGAAATAAGGATGGAAACTTGTATTATTCCCAAACCTCAGACTAAATTGCCCTGAATCCAGGCTCCAGATCAGAATTCATGTCATCAGAAGCCAGCTGGTCCATAAACTAGGCCTTTTATAGTAGCCTTATCAACTCTGACTTCCTCTGGTTTCTCTGTTGTTGGACCACTTGCTAAATAAACACGTCAGGATTTCTTCTGTAAATTTAAATACAACATTGTTCCCAGCTCACTCAGGATTCAGAAAATCTCCTACATACCCATACAATTAATACACACTGCTCCCAGATTATACAGAGACTACACACTATCTCTTAGAATGTTGGAGAGGTATCACTTACAAATGCATATTAGTGATCACCCTGTAAGGCATTAAGCATTAAGCACCAGATAGCCCATTGACCAGGCCTAATCATCATGAACTAAGTTCTAGATTTGTCCCTGTTGATTCAGTTATCAGACTGAACTTACTGTTTATAAGATGAAGTCTTTCTTCAGAGACCATGAGCCTCGTGCCTGTTATCAGTGACTCAATTTACCAACCCCACCACAGTTGACCAATGTGTCCTGATATTCTTCATGAACACAGGAAATTTAGTAAACCATACTCAAAAGACCACTCTACAGAGTCTAAGACCCATACCTGCCCCTACAGACTGAGATACCAGTATAGCACCTGTATATTAGTATGCCATGTCAACCTGTATGATAACACAGGCCTCAGAAATCATTCATATAAAAATCCCATTGGATGTCTCATTCTAAATCTCTGGGTAGGCTGGATAATGAAGCATTTTTCTCTGTGGAAACCAGTCTATTAGAGGTGGAAAGATAGATTTATTTCACTAATGTACAAACTTTCATAACCACAGAAGCATGACATCTATACCATCAAACCAAACAAAGCTCAATAATAGAGGTGATGAATCTCAATAAGGTACATGAAAAACTACTGAAACAATTGTTTGCAAGATTTCTAATCTCTAAAATGACAGATAAGATAGTAAAGTTATATATTACTTAAGATTGAAGACCTGGTTTAAGAAATGCACCATTAAACAATATTAGTGTTAAGAAAATGCCATACTACATATTTACACAAGCCTAGATTGTATAAATCAATCACTAAGTACAGCTTCTTAAAGCAATCAAGAGCTATGTTGAACCACAGAAGTGCTATCGGAACATCACAACTAGTTTTATAGCAAATATTTTTAAGGAACAGAAATGTACTCGAAAATGCTTTTAAAGTGTAGTAAATACGCAAATCAATAACATTGTAATTTATTAACTTTTAACTTAATATAATTTTATACTTTACATAATTCATTTTAAGTGCTATATACTTGTACAATTGGAAAAAACTCTAATTGTTTAAATGACATCACCACAGATCCACATGAAAAATGTAAATTGTATTTAGAGTGGTAAAATGCCATCAAGAATTTTTCAGTTCCATTATAATTTTATGGTAGTAGAGGGACATGCATGTTTTATCATTGACAAAAAAGCATTACATGTCAAGAAAAATTAAGAAGAATGAATAAAATTCAACAAGGGTGTAGGAAAGGAAAAATTAGAGCTGGCTTAAAAAATGGCTCAAAGGTCAAGAGGATTTGCACCTCTTCCAGAGGACTGGAGTACTAGTACCTATGTCAGACGTTTCACAAGCTCTTTTACCTCCAGGAATAAATGATCAAATCCCCTCTTCTGGCCTATTAGGACACATGTGCACACATGGCATACAATATGCACATATACAGTGAAAGAACATTTTTAAAAACATGGTTTTTAAAAGAAATTATAAGATAAATGCAGGAAAAACATAGAACTGAAAACCATAATAACTGAAATATAAAATTCAACACAGTAAATTTCAAAATATAAGGAGATATAATTTGAAACAATCTATTCATACAGACAAAAATCAACCAACAAACCCCAAGTTATTTAAACAGTTCAGAAAGCCAGTTGAATAATGCTATCTTACCAAGCAAATGTATGCATTCATTTTAGAAATTCCAGAAAGAACAAAGAAAAAAACTACAGTAAGATTATGTAAAGAAATCATTTCATAACAATTTCCAGTATGAAAGAAGAAAAGAAGAACATTTGTGAAATGTAACAGGTCCAAATAGATTGTACCACTCTTAGCTATTTATTATCTGTAATGTTTTATATTATGCTCAGAGAAATCAATTTGGTGGATGAGTATGTTTGAATCATAGTTACTTATTTTCTCAAAATACTAGTGACTATGTATGGTTTTTCTTGAAAAGAAGTAAGGGTTTTTTGAACAGCTGTACTTTGTTCTTACCATTCCAGCAATCCAGGAATGAATATCTATGACTGTTAGTTTTTCAATCAATTCCATTTGTATTTTAAATCTTTATAACTGTATCACAAATTGATTATTTGAATGACACAGATGTACAATGATATAGCTGCCACTGTAGTTTTACCAAATGCATAGAAAAGCAATTTATAGTTTTCATTTTATGTGAATAATTGTCCACCTGTGATTTCAAATAAGTCCTTACAGAGTTTTTGTCAAGAGCCATCTAGGAAAGGCTACAGCTAGCAGGTGGCCTTCCCTGAGGTAGCCCTGCCACCTCTTTGCATGGTCTTTGCATGGTTGTAGGTGAGCCCTGAGGGGCAAAGCCCCAAGAGCTTTCATCCCAGGGTTACTTCTTGTTGCTGATATGCCTTTCCTGTCACCATTACATACCATAAGGATTCCTTCACATTAGGCTACTCTATTGAGCAGGTTTCCTGCAAATAAATGTAAAGATGAAATTTTATGAATTAATTCTGTTTAAATGAAGTAATTTCATAAAATTCTTGATTTGATTCAAATAGTCTTTAGAAGAAAGCTTTAAACGGTTGTTTTAGTTGCTTTGCTAAGAAGATGTAATAATGTTAGAATCAAGAAGAGAATGCAAAGGATGTATAATAAGAAACACAATGAACTTTAACAGATTACACTTAAAGGAGATATAGGCTTGTGACAAATTTGTGTTCAAGGAAAACCATTTAGGTTCAAGGATGAAGCTACAGTTATGCACTATGATAAGGCCAGGCCATGCAAAGCTGTTGCTCTGAATTGATAATGAGCTTACAGTATTAAACTATGTTTTGAACTTGTTATTTATACCTTTCTGTAACTCCCCTGTTATGTAACATTTTATCTATAGGCTAATTCTTTTTTAATAGAGAACTTTTTGTCTAAAATCTATAAAAAGGCTAAAAGCAGTAAGAAAGGTAGTGTAGACATTGTCTACCTCACTCAGTTTGTACATTGTCTGTATGAGTTACTTCTTTCCTTTTCTTTCCTTTCTCTCTGGTTCAAAAAGAGTTAACACATGCTGAGCCTCTTACTTGGTAAGAAAAGAGCTCCTAGATGATTCATCAGAGAAAGGAGCTCTAGCAATAAATGCTCTTACTTAAGTGATGTCTACTAAAAAAAAATGTGTCAAGCAGCTTAAATTAGTGCTTCTTTAATTATCAATAATAAGAGAGTAAAAGAGTTATGTTTCTCCAGTGCTTATTTAAGTATAGAGTGTTAAAGAGAAAAGAAGCTTGAAGTTCTAAGCCACAGAATAAACAAGAAAGTGCTGTTTCCAGAAGTCATCAACTTCTAGCCCCCAATACAGGTAAAGACAGTTACAAGGCTAGAGATCATTAGTAGACCTGAGGTCATTAGTTTTTGGCCTTTTTCCAGTGCTCTGTTCCATCACAGCTCCTTCACCATAAGGCCTGAGTGGGCCAGCAGCAACTTTACAGTTATTTTATGAAATATACAACATTGCCTTTATTTGATGTCTGATACTGTGGTTGGGTTACAAAAACAGTACTTGAGGATATCTCCATAAAATTTTACTTTTGGTTTATATTTTTTGGAAATGTCCATGGGTACCTTTTATGGAATGTTCCGACATATGTTTTTCTCCTATCTATCCATATATGTCTTTAAAGTAACTCCCAATGTTATTCTGTGTATTGAGTGACTGAAAGAAAGATTGCTATTGGTAAATATTTAAAATCTTCCAGATCTTTATTCAAATGGACAATGTTGTTCCTTCACCTTATCATGGCAGTTTAGGACATACATGCTGCCTAGTTTTTCTAAATCAAAATTGTTTTCATTTCAACAGTAATTTTATTAAATATATATGTATAAAGAGCCAAATATATGTGCTTATAGTGTGCTTACTTCTCTATCATACATGTATTAGTCAGGGTTCTCTAGAGTCACAGAACTTATGGATGGTTTTTATATAGTAAGGAAATTTGTTATGATGACTTACACTCTCTAGTCCAACTTCCCTAAAATGGTTGGTTATGAATGGGAAGGACAAGGATATAGTAGTTGCTCAGTCTCGCAAGACTAGTAGATTCCAACAGATGTGCTGGCAAGTAAATGCGAGCAGGCAAAGAAAAGTGAATCTTCCTTCTTCCAACGTACTTTTGTAGATTTCCAACAGAAGGTTTGGCCCAGGCTTGTTTGTCCCAGGCTGACCTCAAACTCAGAGATCTCCTTACCTTAGTTTCCTGAGATTCATAGACACTATGCCTCAAGATTTCCCTGCCAAGATAGAGGGCAGAAACTTGTTTTCCAGCCTCAAGATCTGGATCACAGGTGAGCCCGCCAATTCTGGATTGTAGTTCATTCCAGATACAGCAAATTTGACAACCAGTAATAGCTATTACAATATAGCTTCATATCTCCAGTGAGTTCTTGTATTTCCTTCAAATTTTTTATTGTTCTTTCCTTGGGCAGTATTGTCCACTGATTATTTTATAGTGACATCAGCTCCTATGACCACATTTTACAGTCAGATCAAGATTGGTTTTACTTATTTCACACATTACAGACCAAGAGAATACATAAGTTATACTACTAGCATTAAATTAAATGTATACAGTTCAAATGAGAAAAAAATTAGTTACAACTTTAAGCTACATGTTTTACAGGACACACCTAATTAATAAGGCCATATAGTATATGTTCTAGCAAAATTCAAAAATATCTACTAATGATAAAACAGTATTATGGGAATTTATAATAGTGAAATTATGTGGATACTTCCACAAACATGTCATCACCCATCCAAGATATATAAAGATTACTGAAACTCTTATTCCCTATGCAGACTTCTACTATACTATCCTCATTCAGGAAGAATGTTTCTTCCTGTTCAACCTCCTGTTAACTCTGAATATTTCCTATCAGGATCTGGCTTGGATAGAGAAGAGATCCAAGGACCTCTGCCTCCTGAGAACATTTTTTCTTACTATGAATATTCACCTTGGCCAGGCAATTCAAACACATCTGGTAAAACCAGAGAAACAAAACTTTTCCTCTACCTCCAGTTCACACCTGTACTAGTGTTCACAATCTCTGACTGCAAAAGCAAGAAAACTTATAATACCCTTTGTGTTTTCCAGTTTCTGGAGCTAAAGTTGGTGGAATCCCCAGGTCCATCATCATTATCCAAGTACAATTCACCAGCGAAAGTCCACCCAGCAATAATTATTGTTTATGAGGTAAGAGAATGTGTTTTTTGAACTGAGTCAAATCACCTTCAGCTACTCCATCTACAAGTCAATAGCAGAAGAGTTTCTCCAGAACTGAATCTTAAGCATAATGGACTAGGCCAAAATACACGAAGCAAGGAGAATAAAAAATGTCCAAGTATGCCAGAAAGTACTAACTCAATAACTCAAACTTGATGAGTGAATTTCAACATAAAAACATCCCGAGTGAGGTATCTCAGACCCCAAAGGGCATACATGGGAGATACTAACTAATAAGTGGATATTAGCCAAAAATTACAGAATACCTAGGATACAATCCCCAGAACTAAATAACAACCTGAATGGCCCAAGAAAGGATGCTTCTATCCCACTTGGGAGGGAGAAGAGATCCATCTTGGGAGACAGAGGGAGGGAAGGACATGGGTGGGAGAGGGAAGGGAGTAAGGGAAAAGAGGAATATGATCAGGTATGGGGAGGGGAGACAAGAGAGAGAGAAGCCCTGGGGGTCAGCAGAATGAATGGAAATATGCAACCTCAGGGGGTGGGAGGTGCGGGGACCTTCTAGAAAGTACCTGTGAGGTGAGAGACTCTCAGAACTCAAAGGGAGGGTAGATGAAATGCTCTACAGTGGGGAGAGGTAACATGGAGAGGTCACTTCCAGTAGAAAGACAGGGCATCAAGTAGAGGAATGGGGTTGCCATCCCATAATCAAAAACTCTGACACAGAAGTGTTCCTGTCTAAATGAACTTCAGGGACAAAAATGGAGAAGAGCCTGAGGGAAAGGAGGTCCATTGACCAGCCCAAATTGAGATGTAGCTCAAGGAGAGGTTCCAAGGCCTGACTCTATTACTTATGCTATGGTGTACTTACAGAGATTAGCCTAGCAGGGCTACCCTTGGGAGGGCCCAGAAAGCAACTAACTGAGACAAATGCAGATACTTACACCCAACCAATGGACTGAAGTCAGGGACCCCTGTGATTGAATTAGGGAAAAGCTGGAAGAAGCTGAGGAAGAGGGTGACCCAGTAGGAAGACCAGCAGTATTAATAAACCTAAGCCACCAAGATCTCTCAGACACTTAGCTACCAACCAGGCAGAATACACTAGCTGGTAGGAGGCCCCCACCACATATACAGCAGAGGACTGCGTGTTCTGACCTCAGTAGGAGAAGATGCACCTAACTCTCTATAGATTTGAGGCCCCAAGGAGTGGAAAGGCATGGGTTAGGGACATACACTTGAAGATAGAAGGGAGGAGGAATGGGATGAGGAACTAAGAGAGGGCAGACCAGGAGGTGGACAGTAAAAATTAAAGGAATTAGAAAAAGAATATTAAGAATGGATGAATAAAATGTATGAATGAGAAAACACAAACACTTGAATTTTTAAAATAAAAAAGACTTTTCTAGATATTAAAATAGAGTTAAAGAAGTGAGACTCAGAGTCCTTAGGCAGAGAGCTATAAAAGATGGTTTCTTCTGTGAGAGAGTATGCTTATTTAAAGATTTTTCTCCTTGTATTTGAACTCACTACATTGTATGGCCCAACACACACAAGGAAATTTACAACACAAATTGTACTTGGTGATTTTGTTTTTTTCAAAAAAGAAAGCAAAGTTGGAAGTAGATATAAAAATGGGAGTGAGGTCTGAGGGGAGTTAAGTGAAGAAATAAAGGTTTAACATGATTAAATAATTTGTATACACGAGAGAAATTATAAAGTTTTAATAAAAATGTTTTGCCCTGTTTTTGTTTTGTTTTGATTTTTAAATGAAGGACATCTGGGTTTCTTCCACTTTCCACTTATTACGAATAAGGCCATAGTGACAATAATGGAGCATATGTCCTTGGGATATGGTGGAGTATCTTTTTGGTATATGTCCAGGAGCAGTATAACTGGGTCCTCAGGCAGAACTATTTCCAATTTTCTGAGGAACCACCAGATTGATGTTCAGAGCAGTTGTATATGTTTGTAATCTCACCAGTAATGGAGGAATGTTCTGCTTTTTCCACATCCCCACTAGCATGTGCTGTCACATGAGGTTTTTTATCTTGCCAATCCTGATTAGTATGAGGTGGAATCTCAGGGTCGTTTTGATTTGCATTTCCCTGATGACTTAAGATGTTGAACATTTCTTTAAGTGCTTCTCAGCCATTCAAGATTTCTCTGTTGAGTATTCTCAGTTTACCTCTGTATGCCATTTTCTTAAGTTGAATTATTTGATTTTTGGAGTCTAATTTCTTGAGTTCTTTGTATATTTTGGAATTAGCCCCTTGTCAAATGTTGGGTTAGTGAACATCTTTTTCCAATCTGTATGCTTCCTGTTGTTTATGTTATAGAATTCCAGACTTAGTCCTTGGTGACCTGATAAAATTTCAAACTTATTGTACTTACAAGGCTTGTTTTGTGTCCAAAGGTATGGTCAAATTTAGAGAAGGTTCCCTGAGTTGTTGAGAAGGCATATTATTTTTTTGGGTTAAAGTTTTCTGTGGATATCTGTTAAAAATCATTTGTTTCATATATTTTGTTAGTTTAATTGTCTTTCTGTTTAGTTTCAGTTTCAATGACCTGTCTATTGGTAAGAGTAGGATGTTGAACTCCCCCTATTATTGTGTGAGGTTAACTGTGTGCTTTGAGTTTTAGTAAAGATTCTTTTACAAATGTGGGTACCCTTATATTTGGGGCATAGATGTTCAGAACTGAAATTTTGTCTTGGTGGATTTTTCCTTTAATGATTATGAAATGTTCTTCCCCATCTATTTTGATTACTCTTGGCTGAAAGTCTACTTTATTGGATATTAGAATGGCTACTCCAGCTTGTTTCTTAGGATTCTTTGCTTGGAAAACATTTTTTCCAGGCATTTAATACTAGGTAGCTTCTGACTTTGTTGCTGAGCTGTGCTTATTGTATGCAGTAGAATGATGCATCCTGTTTAGGTCACGAATCTGTTAGCCTATGTCTTTTTATTGGAGAATTGAGTCCATTGATGTTGAGAGATATTAATGACCAATGATTGTTACTTCCTATTACTTTGTTGTTGAAGGTTGTACTAAGTGTGCAATTCTCTTCTTTTGGGTTTGTTTTGATATGATTTCTTGAGTTTTCTTGGGTATAATTACCTCCTTTGTGTTCTAAGTTTTCCTTCTCTCATTCTCTGTAGGGCTGAGGTATTAGAAAGATATTGTTTAAATTTGGCTTTGTCCTGGGATATCTTGTTTTCTTCATCTATGGTGATTGTGAGTTTTGCTTGGTATAGTAGCTGGGCTGGTATTTATTGTCTCTTATTGTGCGCAAGACAACTTTCCAGGATCCTCTGCCTTTTAGAGTCTCTGTTGAGAAGTTAGGTGTAATTCTGATAGGTCTGCTTTTATATGTTACTTGGCCTTTCCTGCTTATAGCTCTTAATATTCTTTCTTTCTGTATATTTAGTACTTTGATTATAATGTGGGAGGAAGGTTTTTCTTTTCTGCTCCAAACTACTGATGTTCTGTAGGCTTCTTTATGACCATCTTTGTATAGCTTAGGAAAGTTTTCTTTTTTGATCTTGTTGAAGATGTTTTCTAGCTCTTTGAACTGTAAATCATCACCTTCTTCTATTCCTCTCATTCTTAAGTTTGTCTATTGTGTCCCAAATTTCCTGGATGTTTTTGGTTAGGAACTTTTTACATTTTGCATTTTCTTTTGTTTTATATTTTGTTGGTTAATTTATTTATCTACATTTCAAATGTTTACCCCCTTCCCAGTGAAACCCACTATCCACTCCCCTGTACCCCTTGCTTCTATGAGGGTATTCCACCACCTGCCTATGCCCCCTACCTCAGTACCCTAGCATTCCCCTAAGCTGAGGCATTGAGCCTCCAAAAGGCCAAGGGTCTTCCCTCCCATTGATGCCAGATAACATAATCTTCTGCTACAAATATATCTGGAGCCATGGGCCCTTCCATGTGTACACATTGGTTGGTGCTTTAGTCCCTGGGAGCTCTGGGGGTACTGGTTGGTTCATATTGTTGTTTTTCCTGTGGGGTCACTAATCCTTTCAGCTCCTTCAGTTCCACCCCTAACTCCTCCATAGAGGTTCCATGCTCAGTCCAATGGTTGGCTACATGCATCCACATTTGTATTGGTCAGGCACTGGCAGAGCTTCTCAGGGGACAGCTATACCAGGCTCCTGTCAGCAAGTCCTTCTTGGCATCAGCAATAGTGTCTAGATTTGCTATCTGCAGATAGGATAAAATCCTAGGTCAGAAAGTCTCTGAATAGCCTTTTGTTCAGTCTCTTCTCCACTCTTTGTCGCTGAATTTCCTTTTGTAAGTAACAATTCTGTATTAATATTTTTGAGATGGTTGGTGACCCCATCCTTCAACTAGTGGCCGTGCCTAACCTCTGGATATGGTCTCTACAGGTTCTCCCTCCCCTTTGTCTGGTATTTTAGCTAATATCATTCTTGTTGGGTCTTTGCAACTGCTTGGGTCCCTGGTATCTGGGACTTTCTGGTGGTTACCCCCACTTACCCATACCCCACTGCTACATACTTCCTTTCAAATTCCTGACCCTTTGTATTTCTTCCCCATCTTCTCCCACACCTGATGCTGCCCACACTTTCCCCTACCCTCCTCCTCTCTTCCAGATCTCTCCTTCCCTCTACCTCCTTCTTCACACTTCTGAGTAGGAATGAAGCATCCACACTTTGGTCTTCCTTCTTCTTGGGTTTCATATGGTCTGTGAACTATATTGTGGGTATTCTGAGCTTTTTCCTTTTTTGTCAAATATCGACTTATATGAGTAGATACCATGTATACTTTTGTGTTCTTTTGTGACTGGGTTACTTCACTCTGGATAATATTTTCTAATTCCCTCCATTTGCTTGCAAATTCATGACTTAATTTTTTTTTTTTTTAAAAAAATAGATAAGTAGTACTCCATTGTGTAAATGTACCATATTTCTGTATTCATTCCTCTATTGAAGGACATCTAGGTTCTTTCCAGCTTCTGGCTTTTATAAATAAGGCTGCTATGAACATGGTGGAGCATGTGCCCTTGCTATATGTTGGTGCATCTATTGGGTATATGCCCAGGAGTGGTATATCTGGGTCCTTAGGTAGTACTATGTCTGATTTTATGAGGAACTGCCAAACTGATTTCCAGAATGGTTGTACCAGTTTGCAATCCCACCAGCAATGGATGAGTGTTTCTCTTTCTCCACATCCTCACCAGCACCTTCTGTCACCCGAGTTTTTGATCTTAGCCATTCTGACTGGTGTAAAGAGGACTCTCAGGGTCATTTTCATTTGGATTTCCCTGATAACTAAGGATGTTGAAAATCTCTTTATGTGCAGCACAACCATTCAAGATTCCTCAGTTGTGGATTCTTTGTTTAGCTCTATACCCCATTTTTAATGGGGTTATTTGGTTCTCTGGAGTCTTTTGGATATTAGCCCTCTGTAGGATATAGACTTGGTAAAGAGTTTTTCTCCCAACCTGTGGGTTGTTTTCTTTTCCTTATTGTCAGTGTCCTTTGTCTTATACATTTTTAAAACTAATGTATTAATATCTTTTGTGGTATTTTCTATACTTGAGATTCTTTCTTCCATCTCCTTATTATTTTGGTGATGCTTATGTCTGTAGTCCTGCTGTCTTTCCTAAGTTTTCTATTCCAAGGGTTGCCTTCATTTGTGTTTTCTTTTTTTTTTTTATTGTTTTTATTTCTGTGTTTTGGACTGAAACCATTTTCTTCATTTCCTTCACTTCTTTGATTGTATTTTCCTGTATTTCTTTAAGAGATATATTTGTTTCCTCTTTAAGTGCTTCTTCCTCTTTGATCATGGTTCCTGTATTTCTGTAAGGGGATTATTTATATCCTCTATTTATATCCTCTTCAAAGGCCTTTATCATATTCATGAGATGAAATTTAAGGTCAAAATCTTATTCTTCAGTTGTAGTAAGGTATCCAGGGCTTGCTATAGTAGGGGAGCTAGATTTCTATGGTGCTAAATTGCATTGGGTTCTATTGATTATGTTCTTGGGCTTTTATTTAGCCATCTGCTTGTATCTAGTGTTTAGTTGTGGGGCTGTGGGCTGTTCTGGCAGCCTGAGTCCAGTGGAGTAACAGGCACAGAACCCCAGAGCACCCAATGAATGATCTTGTTTACAAGGGAAGGCACTAGTTCGGTAGTAACTCCTGGAACCTTCCCCCCACAATGGACCCAACAGGATAGGTGTATAATATTGGTCAATCCCTCTTACATGAAAATAAAGTTTCTCAGCCCAAACCAATTAGAGATAACTGCTATCGAATTCTGAATGATCCCCAAAACTATCTATCTATCTATCTATCTATATATATATGAATATGTATATATATCCTATCCAGGGAAGTAAAAGCCCATGAAAGATCTACTCCATAGTCTGAGCCTTTTGTTCTAAGAGCTGTAACACTCAGGAAGAGGTCTGCTCTCCTGAAATGTGGCCTGAAGCTGCGCTGCACTCTCTCTCTCAATTCAGTGCATGGCAGCATGGAGAAATGGAGTTTGCAGTCCCTTAGGAGGAACAAAAATATGAACTAACTAGTACCCTCAGAGCTCCCAGGGACTAAACCACCAACCAAAGAGTACACATGGAGGGACTCATGGCTTCAGCTGCATATGCATAGCAGAGGATTGCCTAGTCAGTCATCAATGGGAGGAGAGGCCCTTGGTCCTGTGAAGGTTTATGCCTCAGTGTAAGAGAATGCCAGGATCAGGAAGAGGGAGAGGGTGGGTTGGTGATCAGGGGGAGGGCGAAGGAAACAAGGTTTGTTTTTGTTTTTGTTTTTGTTTTTGTTTTTCTTTCTTATTTTTTTCTGAGGGGAAATTGGGAAAGGAGATATCATTTGACATGTAAATAAAGAAAATAATAATAATAATAAAATAATAAAAGTGATGGACCGAAAAAAAGAGAAAGAAATGGAGCAGTCTGGAAGATACAGCAGAGATGGCTCGCCCGTGCTCTCTTCCCTTCGCTAGGGCTCTTGCACTAGCTGGGCCCAAGGTCTCCACGGAATGCCTCCGGCATGAATGAATGGCCTGGGTGACCTGGACTGTAGCACATGCCTCCCTGGAGGCATGTGAAGCTGTGTATCCTTGGTTAGAGCAAGCCTCCAGGGAGGCAGGCAGTGCTCTGTCTCTGGTTAGAGAAGGCCTCCTCTGCCCCTGGTCTGTGTCTGGTTTGAGCAGTCCTTCTGAGAGACAGGCAGGGCTATGAGTTGGGAGTTGGGCACCCAGGTCTGCATGGAGGGGTGCAGGTGGAGCTGTGGGCCTGAAGGACAATGTGCAGTAAGCAATTAAAAAAAAATTCTTAGTTTTAGTTCTTTTGTGTTTAAATGCCATGACTGAAAGCAATTTGTGGAGGAATGAATTTTACCTTTTAACTCTCAGGACATATTCTATCACTGACAGAAATTGAGGCAGGAATTCAAGGAAGGTGTCTAGAAGCAGGATCTGAAATAAAGGGCATGGAGAAAGAAACACTGCTTAAGGGTTTCGTTCCCCATGAATTGCTCAGCCTGCTTTCTTATAGAGTTCAAGACCATAAGCCACATTTGGTTCCACCTACACTTGGTTGGGCCCTCCCACACTAATCAAGAAATGTCCTACAGACTTGACTACAGGCAATCAAATGGAAACTAATTATTTAAATGAAAATAACCACCATAGACTCATGAAACGACTTGTGGTCTTGTTAGTGTAGGTGTGGAATTTTTTGACAAAGTGTGTCACTAGGACTGTGCTTTCACATTCTAGAAAGTCAAGCCAAGCCCAGTGTCTCTTTCAACCTGCTGCTTGCTTATCCAAATGTAGCTCTTTTTCCAGCACCATGTCTACCTGTTTGCCACCATGCTTCATGCCATGATAATAAACTAAACCTTGGAACATGGATGTGATCCCTAGTTAAATGTTTTCTTTTATAATATTTGCCATAGTTATGGTTCCTGGTTAGCTAGGACTGAACTTACTCCTCAGAAACATGAATGTACCTTTATTTGACATACCAGAATTTAAGTTCATGATATAAGTACATGGCATTTCAAATTACCTTAAATAAGTTTGTTTATTTATTTATTTATTTTTATTATTTTATTATTATCTTTAATCTTTTTATGCAGTCCTGTCATTATCACCTTCCCATCCTGCACTCTAACAGTTCCTCATGGTCTTTGTGTATTTCCTCTTCCTAAGAGTTATTAAATGTTGAGAATGCAGGCAAAATATAGCACCTTAATATAAGAAAGACTCAATCTATTGTTGCTGGTTTGAATAAGGAGAAAGGCCAGTATGATTAAAAAAAAAATAAGAAGTCACCTTGTAGACTGCATAAAAGGAAGGGAATGTTTCTTACCTTATACACTCCAGAAAGGGATTCAAGCTAGAAAAGTAAAATCAGGCCATGCTATAATTCAGATGCTAATTAGTATCACATTAGTAAGAGATTACTAGGATCCTAATAATTCTACAGTCATACATTTATACAAGAAATTTCACCAAAAGCATCATCAGTAAGAAAAGAAAGCTGATCTCCTCTAACAACTTTTCCTTTTAGCTCTCTCTCAACACATGACTTGTAGAATGAAACAACTAGGCTAGGGTCAGTGTTTTTTTTCAGAGGATGAAATGTAGAAGAAGATAGGTAGATTAAATTCACCTAGGAAATCTTGACAGACTTTTTCAATTTTTTTTCTAGTGCATGTAAAATTTAGTTTAACACAAGTGTTATAAAAGTATGAAAAACTTTACAAATTATTATCAAAGTCAGTATGTATATTAATGAAATTAATAGCCTCAATTTTAAACATCATGCTTTCTGAATTTTCAAAAAAATGTCTTATGCAATTAAACACATTTTATGTATTTGAAAATAACAATGTAACTGCCTCTCATTCTTTTCCTCACCAACAGACCTGGATTTCTTACCAATAAGTACTACTAGTCTTAAGGTTTTTAAAGTATTTGATCATTGGTAGTGTGAATTATCATAGCATCTGTCTCAGAAAAATAGAAATTTATTTTATAAAGAATGTCAAAGGCTAAGAACTACTGCCAATAATATTAAATCCTCTGTGGCCTCTAAGTAATGATTGCAATTATTGAATTAATTCTTACAGTTTCTAGTCCCACTTTAGACTTCCAACAAAATTGTGTTTGTGCCTAATTTATTGCCAACATGTAAACCTTTCTTCATCTCAATGAATAGGATTACAATGTTTCAAATATAAGACCTCATTTTATTAAGCAGCAGTGTCCAAGCTAAGACAAAAGAAATTATCCAGGAA